>NC_037671.1:165457098-165548551 GCF_003255815.1 Theropithecus gelada
TTCTTTCTTTTTCTTTCTTTCTTTCCTTCCTTCCTTCCTTCCTTCCTTCCTTCCTTCCTTCCTTCCTTCCTTCCTTCCTTCCTTCCTTCTTTCTTTCTTTCTCTTTCTTTTTCTTTCTTTCTTCTCTTTCTTTCTTTCTTTCTTTCATCATCTTCCATGCTTCTGTGTCTCTAGGGTTTGTTTTTGTTTTTGTTTTTATTTTTGTTTTTGAATGTCCATCTTATTTTTCTCCCACCTTAGTCTTCCACTTGAATCTTCTCCTTTGGCCAGTGCTGACCAAGGTGGAATGTGGACTATGGAGACAGGATACCATGGGAGTCGCAAAGTGTCACTTTCCAAAGAGACAGTTCTGTTTGGACAAATGTTTAAGTACATTTTTCAAGCTTCATGTTGGTAATAATAACTGTCTCCTTTTCCTAGAGTGAGACCACTAGTAAGAAATTGTTCCTTTCTCCATTCATTCATGAACCTAGCCTTAAAGTATCCTTTCTGATGACTCAATAGAAGACTTGTGAACTTGGCAGAAACCATTGGGATGCATTCTGTAAAAGACGATGAAATCTTTTAGTGGTCATTATTATAATACTTACTAGTGTTCATAGAATCTTGAGATTTTTTTTGTTTTGTTTTTGCACCAGATGCTTGTTTATATTCTCAAATTCATGAAAGAGAGACTATTGAGGGAAAAAATATACATGTCATATTTATATCTAGTTTTTTATATATATGCATCTATGTATCATTCTTTTACATATGTATGCATATACCCATTTCTATATATCTACCTCTATTATTTGAAATTCATTATGGGATTCTTATAAATGCTGTTTGATTTTTAGATCACAAGCCCTTTGTAGCAGCCACCAATTTGAATTAGTACCAGATTCTTTGAATGCAAAATTTTAGTACTTTGGTAAAATTAAAAAAAAAAAAAAAAGTTAGTACTTTAGTATTTAGCACAGACTTTTAGTATTTTAGTTTTTAGTAGAGAACTGTTCCTGTTCATAGCATGACTTCTGGGATAGATATTAAGCAGTTAACTTTGTCCAATCAAATAATCTTGATTTGTATGTATATATGATGCATGTTAATTATTTCTTACTCCAAATTTTACAATTTAAGGATAAATCATTATGGTCTAAAATATAGTAAATCTTCATTGTAGAAGTTTCCAGCCAGTCATTAAAGTTCAAAAAGTTATTACCATGAAAAATGTCTAATAATATCCAGAAATAGGTTATTTAAAACTTAGGCAGTTCATTGAGAATGGATTGCAGACAGCAGTATTCAAACTAAGCATTAACAGTCATTGCAGACTCAAAGTAGCTTCATAATACGTTATTAAGTAGTAAAAGCTCTTTGTCCCATTATCAATCCCTTGAGGCAAATTAAAACAATAGAAATAGTAACCTAAAGTGCTACGAATAATGTGTGTACATATGTGTGTTCAGCAGTAAAGATCGAATGTGATTTTGTAGATGTATATATTGGGGTTTGCCTGGCATACAAAGTAAGTTTAAGTTTGATGGTATTCACAGACTATGAACCTTCATAAAATCAGTGGTGCAGCAGTAGGTACCTCAAATGTCTCAAGGGAATTGGTGAACATACATAAAGCAATTACAGATAATAATGTGAAAACTCTAATTACAGGCTTATTGCAGTGTGAAATCTTTCATATTAAAAATAATGCCACAGTATATATTTACTGCCAATATATCAATGGTGTGCTCAAATGTATCAATAAAATTATCAATAGATGGAACCTATCCTCTTAATATTTCATATTTGTTATCTATTCCAAACCACAGTTAACATTTTGATGTAGAAACTGAACATGTTTTGTTCACCTAAGGAGCTGCAGAAAAATTGCTTATTTCAATAATAGGCACTCATACCTTTTCTTTCTGCAGAAGTAGTTCACATAAGCACCTCAATGTGATCAAAATCATGTATGTGTATGTGCTATGGCATTTTATTTTTTTCAAACACATGTTGGACGCCTTGGCCGATATATGGGAGCGTGACACAAGCTGCATTCAAGCAAGCTGCCCCTGTGTGTCTCTCTAGGCTGACGTAGCATGTGTTCATTTCCCAGAGATACAAATGATGTGGAGTGGAGGGCACAGCACCCCGGGGTATTCATTATTCTGGGTGATCACTTGGGAGTGGCCAGTTTGAAACTACCTTAGCAGTAAGAAAGAAACCAACGTGATTTGTATAGAAGGTGACGGCTCTTGGGCTTCTTCTTGCTGAATGTCATTAAACATGGATGGACTGTAAGTGTCTAAAATGGGGGTGCTTATCATGGAGAAACAGTGGGCTTGTTCAGCCACACAGAATGCTTTGTACGATTTTGTTCAGCATAAAAAAGGCAGAAGGGCAGCAAGCAACGCAGAAAGTGACAAACCATTAAGCTAATCCTATAAAGATCTGGCCTGTCAGGCGGCACATTTCCTGAATACTTAGAAAGCATGAGAGAGGCTTATTAATGGTTCATCACAGTTCTTGCACTGCTTACATTGCTAATATGCAAACACTGCCCTTTCTTAGTTTTGATTTTCAGCACATTAGGATGTCACTTCCATGGCTACTGTATTTTTTTTTTCCTCCTGGGTAATTGAAGCATTACCATAGAAGACAATGATTGATGATGTCTTTAAAGGTCTAAAAAAGCACAGGCTATTTTTGAAACTGTGTCATGTCTATATAAGGCGAGAAGAGGGAACATTCTAAATGCTACAGTATGCTAGAGCAACAACAACAAAGCCCTGAGGCTTAGGTAGTCATCAAGGGTACTTTCATTTTTTGCTCCCACTCTCTGCACCCTTTCCTTTCCCTCTTTGAATTTACAGACTACTGCTGGGTTAGGGTAAAGAATGCTCTGGTGTGTAGGATGCTTAGTGTAATTAGACTATTGCGCTAGGAAGATTTGGCTCCACGCTTCATTCCTGGGAGCTGTAAAGCTGTTCTTGCTTTTGAAAGCTGCTTGGCTGAGTTGAAAACAAGCAATAGTGATGATGATGGTGTGATCAGCATCATTTTGCATTTAACACAACAGCTTTCTGCATAGTATTTACAGTACTTAGAAACTATTATCATGTATACAAGTATCTTCCGTATTGATTATTTGTCTATTTCTTCTCCTTATCATCTTCTTTCAATTTTCTATCAGTGTTGATTCAATCCAATGAAAATTTAGTATGAATCTATAACACCTTGTTAGGCACTGGGAATAAAAAACTACTTATTTATGTATTTTTATATATCCTGTACAAGTTCAGTCTTGTAAGATACATGTATTATAACATATAAATTTTATTCCAAAATATGGTTTTTCTTTCCTTTTTTCTTTATCCTTGTGCAAATGCATAATAAAGAGAAAGAAAAAGATGATTTTCATTTATTTAAATTTTTATGAGTATATAGTAGGTGCATATATTTGGGGATACATGAGATATTTTGATACAGGCACACAATGTGTAATAATCACAGAGAGGATTTTTTTTATTTTTATTTTGAGGGACAGGAGAGTTAAAGGTGTAAACTCCACGTTGGTTTGTGTCAATTCCTCTCTAGTCATTCAATCATTTTAAAAGACTCAAAAATGTAGGATCTACTTTAAATCATGTAAATTGGCCCCAAATATTCGATCTAGTACAAATTTCGTACATAACAAATAAACAAGTAAAGCCCGTAAATCTAACCAAAGCAGTAGGAAATAGGTTACCAAAACTGTTTTTCTCCCCAAAGTTGGAGTAATTTGGTCATGTAAATTTAGCCAAGTTAATTAAATTTCTTAAAATTCTGTCCCTCTTTTGTAAAATAAAAATAATAATATTTGGCTGATATGATCATTCTGCACATTAAAGATAAGTTATAGACTGCAGTGTATAGCATATTGCAAGACCTCAAGAAATTAACAATATGGTATACGAACAATGCAAAGAAAAACAACAAATCAAAACATTCCTTTTGAAATTGGGCAGAAACTGGTTTCTACTCAGCATTTTTTGTTGGAAGACCCTCTTATGACGCTTCCAAATCTGTATTTTTTTCTTTTTTTGAATATGAACTTTTTATAAACAAGAATGACATATTTAATTCATGT
Source organism: Theropithecus gelada (assembly GCF_003255815.1). NCBI lineage: Eukaryota > Metazoa > Chordata > Mammalia > Primates > Cercopithecidae > Theropithecus > Theropithecus gelada. The sequence goes on from NC_037671.1 coordinate 165,461,210, forward strand.
ATTGATTTTTCCATATATTGCATGCATAATAGAACATGGATGTGCTTACTAGTATTATAAAAGAAAATTAGGATACAAAGAGAACAGCTAAAGAAGAATTAAGTAAATTGCCAGAGATCACACTAAAAAATAATAGAGAAGAAGAGAGAAAAAAATAACAGAGAAGAATGATTGGGAAGAATAGGGGACGAGAATATAGATTCTAATACCTTGTCAGCTGGTCAACATTAGTTCTCACATTAGAACAACGCTTTCACTGAAAGAGGAAGGGAAATTATTCTTCTCTGTATAATAAGGTCCTTGAGGGTGGCTTCACAACAAATTAATGTAATGTTAACATGTAATGTATCTAAAAATACCACTCCATGTTTCTAGCTTTTCCCTGGGGACTGGTCATGTGCTAATGCTCCTCCTCTTCACATATCTCTCCTCTCCCCACTTGTTGGCCAGGCATTCATATTTCTCATTTCAACAACTAGTATACGACACTATATGGAATCTAGGACGTGATACATGATGTCAGCTCAAATCTCTGACCTTCAGAAAGTCAAAGCTGTTAGGAAAAAAGACTTTCCAGGATCAAACCTCTCTGGATTCAAATAATATGTGATTACTATATAATTTTCAAGTCTTAAACATATCCTTCTATATCAGTTTCTCTATAGGAATATTACCATCAGATTAACATTAATTTCTAATTGAACTTGTTTTCCTGTCCAGACTCTGAACCTGAAATTAGATTTGATCCAAGCCAAGCTGATATAACACACTCTTTGCATTAAGAGTTTTACTTGACTGTTGGCCAGGCGCAGTAGCTCACGCCTGTAATCCCAGCACTTTGGGAGGCCAAGACGGGCGGATCACGAGGTCAGGAGATTGAGACCATCCTGGCTAACATGGTGAAACTCTGTCTCCACTAAAAATACAAAAAATTAGCCGGGCGTGGTGGCAGGTGCCTGTAGTCCCAGCTACTTTGGAGGCTGAAGCAAGAGAATGGTGTGAACCCAGGAGGCAGAGGTTGCAGTGAGCCGAGATCATGCCATTGCACTCTAGCCTGGGTGACAGAGCAAGACTTTGTCTCAAAAAAAAAAAAAAGAAGAGTTTTACTTGACTGTTATTATACCATGCCTTACATGACAATGAGAAGTTAATTTGACTCCATTGTGATGTGCTGTTAGGCTCTGAACTTACTACATAATGAGATACAATTTCTCCTTAGCCGCAATGTACTGACCTGCTGAGCAATATCCTGAATATCTCCAGGGCACCTGTCAAGAATGCTTTATTTCATATCCCACCCCTAAAACAAACATACACCAAAAATACCATTCAAACTTAAGAAGAGAAATGTTCATAATACTGGAGAGGCATCGCTAGATTGTTTGGAGAAGGGGGAAAAATAATTATAACAATTACTATATACCCTCTTCAAGCATTATGATATGTTGGTCATTTTGTGAGATGTGTTGAATATTAAATCCTTTCTTACGAATAAGTTAAGAGGTCTTTTAATCCTTATTAATGTAATTTTTACAGTGACAGGAATTGGATGACTGTTTTAATAAATGAGGGATCAGAACAAGAATTGGGTTCAATAGTTAAAATAATTTTTAATTGATAGAAGGCACCAGCTGACTAAAAGTTTTCTGGCATATCTGGAGATACCCAAAATAAGACCCTTGTTAATGCACTTAACTGTGTTCCCCACCCCCCCCAAAAGTCATATGTTGAATCCCTAAACCCTAGTAATTTAGAATGTGATGGCATTTGGAGGGAGGACCCTTAAAAAGGTGATTAAATTAAAATGAAGCAATTAGGATGGGGCCTAATCCAATCCTCCGAAGAAACCACCCCTGCCAACACCTTGATCTTAGACTTCTAGTACCCCAAAATGTGAAAGAGATATTTCTGTTGTTAAATCACCCAGTCTGTGGTACTCTGTTTTGGCAATCCTAGCCATACTAAATCAATTATTAATATGAGCTTCTTTATCAATATCTGCATGAATCGTTCCCATTAGTTACCTCATTCCTCAAACTGTAATGCAGACGATATGCCAAACAGCATCCTTATTAATTGGTAAATCTAATGTCTTCTTTCCAAACTTAGATGTCTCTGCTTCATTTTGCATTGTTGATGATCCTTATATTTCTATTCCCCTTGCTTCAAGGCACAATTTGCTGCCTGTTTTCCAGCTTTCTCCCTGACTTCTTACTAATGGATTCTTCTCTTCACTCATTACAGGTGGGTATTTCTGGGATATTGTACTCATCCTCTTTGTCTCCATGATCTCACTAGAGGAAATTTTACATACATACATATTTATAACTGCCATCTAAATGCTGAGAAACTCCAAGATTTTTCTCTATCCTACAGTCCTTTGAATCTGATAAAATACTTTATTATTATGTAATATTTAAACATGTGATATTTATGTGATAGACATAGATTATTATTAGTCATAATAATAAAACAAATATCCATGAATTCATGCCCCTTCCTAAGACAAAATATTACCACGGTTTTCTCCAATCCCACCTTCCTACTTTCCTATTGGGAAATAACCACTACCCTAGATTTTGTATTTGCAGGCATCATTACCATGCCACTTGAAAAACTTTTTTTAACCTATTTAGATATTTCTAAATAAAATATCAATTTGGTTTTTTGTTTGTAATTATGGTGTCATATTACATGTGGTCTTGTGTGTCTTATTTTTTCATTCCACAGAGTTGTTTCTGAGACGCAACAATGTTGCACATAACTGCAGTTTGCTCTTTTGACTTCATTGTAATTTTTTTCCAAACACCTGAACTACATATCTAGAAGAAACAAAACCCAAAAATGTTACCATCAAGCCTGCTGCTCTTAAATCTAAACCTACACAATTTCAAAAAGTATAATATTATCCTTAACTTTTTCTCTGTCAATATATTTTCAAGCAGTCATAAATCTGGATGACTTAATCTGTATAATGTTGTCCTCTCTTCACCCCTTCCAATGCCGGGTGTGAGTCCAAGGCGTTAGCAGCTCGCGTCTGACCATTGCATTCACTTTCTAACTCTTCTCCATGCAAAGCCTTCCCCTCTTCCCCAAAAATCCAGGTCACTCTCAATCTTAACTTTTCATCATTATTTGCCTTTACCTGCAGGACACACTTCAAATGACCTCATATGGTATTCAAGATTTTTAACATCAATCTTTTAGGTGTCATAGTGAGAAATGCTACTTCCTCTTCTACTTCTTTGTTTTCAGAACCACATATTCAATTTGTGGGAAAAAATGGCAGCACACATTGGTTCCTGGTTCAAATCATTAACCACATCATTAACAACACCACCCCACTAAATTACTAGTATAATCTCTTATATCTGAAGATATATATGACTGACCAACAATCCATTTTACATTCTATAAGGCTGGCTACATTGGGGATCTGGAGTAAATAGTGAGACTAGAGAATCCCATGTGCATTACTAACTACATTGCCTACTTCTTTTGTGATTAAATTAGTTTATTAGTAAGAAATCCCATGACAGAATACCATTATAGTGAAGGAGATATTCAAGGGAACCACTCTTTGTGTTTCTGTCAATAATTCCATGGACAGGAAGAAAGATTATGATCCAGAATAAGTATTTACTTCAATGAAGACAAATTGCTGCTCATAGAGGGCTCCAATGTAATCAACCCATCATGTGAGGGAGGAGGGTGTCTCATGGAGTAGGTTTCATGTTAGAAGGTCAGAGTTGGTTTTGCATTGACCCAGCAGTGACTATATTCTGGCCTATCAAAGTGAAAAGTTTATAATGTGAAACTAAATAAAACCTCTTATCAGTCTACCATGGCCACTTTGTTCATATAAGCCTACTTATAAGTATAATGCTGCTTTCTGCCAAAATCCAACAGACATTGCTGCAATTCTCTTACTGGAGCATGAACAAGCTCCATACAACATTAAGCACAACCTCGGGCACTTCCACCACATTGGATCTGCTGGGTTTTAAAAGGTACGTGATAGAGTCACTCACATTACTGCTGGAACAAGCTGGACACCTATCATATTCTCTGAATTTCACTGAAACTTGGAAGAATATGTACTAGTTTGAGTCTCTTACTTAGTGGTAAGATTTATTAGGTGCAGTGTCCTGTGCTTGTAATGAGGAGTATCCTATAATGACTCAGACACGGAATTCTAGAGAGGTCAGACACAAAATAGTACCTACTGTATCATTCTCCATGTATAAACTTCAAAAACTGGCAAAACAAATGGTGGTTGAAATTAGAATGTGATTGGCTTAGAGGAGGATGATAATTTGTAAATGGGAAGGTCCATAAAAGAGCTTTCAGATTAATATAATTTTCTATTTTTTTATTTGTGCAATTGGCACATGGGTGTATTCACTTTCTGATAAATACATCAAGTAGTTTACTTATGATTTGTGCTTTCCTTTAAGTATATTATATTTTGAGTTTTAAAAATTGCTTTAAAAAACTAGATAGCTCGCATGGAAGGACTAGAAAAGAACAAGTTCCCCAATGCTCCCCAAGACAAGCATGTATTAACAATATTTCAAGATACTCACACAGGCTCGCTTAAAGGGAACTAATTTTCCAATTCCTGGAAAATCTCACAATCATTCTGCAAAAATAACTTTTTGGAGAAATGTCCAGCATAGCTTCTATTGCCTGCCATCAGTAGACTGGGGCCCTGCACAGAACTTCACTTGAAAATCAATCACATGTGAGTTACCTGATTTGCAAAACCTAGGTCACATGCCTTCAGCTGCAAAAGAAGCTTTGAAATGCATATTGAGCAATCTTTTGTTTTGTTCATGTTTATTTACTCTGTGTATTAGTCTGTTCTCACACTGCTAATAATGACATACCCAAGATAAGGTAATTTATAAAGGAAAGAGGTTTAATTGACTCACAATTCAGCACAATGGGGAAGTCTCACAATCATAGCAGAAGGTGAAGGAGAAGCAAAGTCACATTGTACTTCCTAGGTACAATGGAGCTTCAGGCATTGGGTAAATACATGTGTGCCAAATTAAAGAAATTGTCCAAAACAAAGGGGCTACAGGCCCCATGTAAGTCCAAAATCCAACAGGGCAGCCATTAAACCTTAAAGTTCCAAAATGATCTCCTTTGACTCCATGTCTCACATCCAGGTCCCGCTGATGCAGGACGTGGGTTCCCATGGCCTTGAGAAGCTCCATCCCTGTGACTTTGCAGGATACAGCCCCTTCCCAGCTGCTTCCACAGCTGTCATTGTCAATAGCTTTTCCAGATGCATGGTGCAAGCTGTCAGTGGATCTACCATTCTGGAGTCTGGAGGACAGTGGCCCTCTTTTCCCAGCTCCATTAGGCAGTGTCCCTGTGGGGACTCTATATGGGGGCTCCCACCCCACATTTCCCTTCCACACTGCCCTAGCAGAGGTTTTCCATGAGGGCACCACCCCTGCAGCAAACTTCTGCCTGGACATTCAGGCATTTCCATGCATCCTCTGAAATCTAGGCAGAGGCTCCCAAACCTCAATTCTTGACTTCTGTGCACCAGCAGGCTCAATGTCACATGGAAGCTGCAAAGGCTTGGGGCTTGCACCTTCCAAAGATACCACCCCAGCTGTACCTTGACCCCTTTTGGGCATGGCTAGAGTGGCTGGGATGCAGGGCACAAAGTCCCTAGCCTGCATGCAACAAGGGGGCCCTGGCCCCAGCCCAGGAACCAATTATTTTTCCCCCTAGGCTTCCAGGTCTGTGATGGGAGAGGCTCCTGCAAAAGTTTCTGACATGCCATGAAGACATTTTCCCCATTTTCTTGGTAACTAACAATGGGCTTCTTGTTACTTATGCAAATTTCTGTAGCTGGCTTGAATTTCTCCCTAGAAAATGGATTTTTCTGTTCGATTGCATTATTATGCTGCAAATTTTCCCAACTTTTATGCTCTGCTTCCTCTTGAAAGCCTTGCTGCTAAAAAATTTCACCATATACCCTAAGTCATCTCTCTCAAGTTCAAAGTTCCACAGACCTCTGGAGCAGAAGCAAAATGTGGCCAGTCTCTGTATAGCAAAAGTGACCTTTGCTCCAGTACCCAACAAGTTCTTCATCTCCATCTGAGACACACTTAGACTGGATTTTACTATCCATATCACCATCAGCATTCTTCTTGAAACCATCCAACAAGTCTCTACAAAGTTACAAACTTTCCCACATCTTCCTGTCTTCTGAGCCCTCCAAATCTATAGGAAGTTCAAACGTTCCCACATTTTCCTGTCTTCTTCTGAGCCCTCCAAACTGTTCCAACCTCTTCCTGTTACCCAGTTCCAAAGTCACTTCCATGTTTTCAGGTATCTTTACAGCAGCATCTCACTCTACCAGTACCAATTTACTGTATTAGTCTGTTCTCATGCTGCTAATAAAGACATACCAGAGACTGGGCAATTTTTAAAGGAAAGAAGTTTAATTGACTCACAGTCCAGCATGGCTGGGGAGGCCTCACAATCATGGCAGAAGGTGAAGGAGGAGCAAAGGCATGTCTTACATGTGGCAGGCAAGAGAGCATGTGCAGGGGAACTTCTCTTCATAAAACTATCAGATCTCATGAGACTTATTCACTATCATAAGAACAGTGCAAGAAAGACTCACTCCCATGATTCAATTATCTTCCACTCGGTCCCTCCCACAACACATGAAAATTATGGGAGCTACAATTCCAGGTGAGATTTTGGTGGTTACAAAGCCAACCATATCATTCTGCTACATTAAGAAGTCCTTTTACCAAGAAACTATGCTTTATTCCTGTCTGTTTTCTCCATGTTTATTATCATACCTAGCTTTCATTTGATAATCATTTATTAAGTACCTCCTATCTGTAAGTCACTGAGGTAGCTATGAAAAGAAACTCATGAATGAAAAGAAATGCCAACACATGGAGTCTCATATTCTAGATGCAAAGTATTAAATTATATTAAATTTGGTCCAAAGCTGTCTCCATATGTAGCAAACTGCAATTGAACTTAGTAAATTGTATTAATCTGTTTTCATACTGCTATAAAGATGCTACCTGAGACTGGGTAATTTATAAACAAAGGTTTAACTGACTTAGAGTTCTAGCATGGACTGGGAGGCCTCGGAAAACTTACAATCATGGTGTAAGGTGAACAAGAAGCAAGTATCTTCTTCACAAGGGGCCAGGAAAGAAAGGAGGTGAAGAGAAAGGTGCCCCTTATAAAACGATCAGATCTCATGAGAACTCACTCACTATCACAAGAACAGCATAGGAAAAACAGTCCCCATGATCCTATCCCCTCCCACCTAGTCCCTCCCTTGATACATGGGGATTACAATTTGAGATGAGATTTGGGTGGGGACAGAAAGCCAAACTATTTCATTCCGCCCATGGCTCCTCCAGATTTCATGTCCTCACATTTTAAAGCACAATCATGTTGTGATGGTTAATACTGAGTGTCAACTTGATTGGATTGAAGGATGCAAAGTATTGATGCTGGGTGTATCTGTGAGGGTGTTGCCAAGCAGAAAAATGTGAAAAGGCAAGACCGGCCTAGCCTGCAAGGCTACGTCTTTCTCCTATACTGGATGCTTCCTACCCTCAAACATCAGACTCCATCAGAATCCAAGTTCTTCAGTTTTGAGATTTGGATTAGCTCTCCTTGCTCCTCAAACTTGCAGACAGCCTATTGTGGGACTTTGTGATCATGTAAGTTAATACTTGATAAACTCATATATATATGAGTTTATCAGTCTACCGTGGCCACTTATATATCATATAATATATATATGAGTTTATCAGTCTACCGTGGCCACTTACATATCATATAAGTTCTGGCTCTCTAGGGAACCCTGGCTAATACAGATTTTGGTACCAGGAGTGGCTCTAGAGGAATAGAATATTAAGGATGGAATTGTTTCATTGGTTTTGGGGTTTCTGGTGTTGGGTGCTTAATATGATTAGACCCAAAAATGCTAAGGACTCTACTTCTAATAGTATGGAGAACACTGATATTCCTTGGCATGAATTGTTTAGAGAGTTATGCTAAATAAATGCAATTGACACTCTTGATTAACTGCTCATGAGAAGCAAGGAATATAGTACTCTATACATAATACTTTTGACCATATGTGGAGAACCAAGGAACATAATGAAGCTGCTCAGTTGCTCCTAAATTCAGTGAACAAAGTGATGAAAGAAAATGATCGACTCAGGGATCTTGTCTCCTGGCTTCAGAAGCAGCTACTGAGCCTCAAATCTGCTAAGATTGCCCTGAGTGAGAGGCTTATCTCCTGTAGTGAAAGAGCTGAAATTGTGGAAAAACAGACACAAGTTCTTATCAGGTGAGTGACTGACCTGCAATGAAAGTGGATGCACAGCCTCGTCAGGTGTCTACTGTTAAAGTGAGGGCATTGATTGGAAAAGAATGGGATCCTGCAACTTGGAATGAGGACGTGTAAGAGGACTCTGATGAATCTGGGGACATGGAGTTTGTAAACTCTGATGAAGCTTTTTTGCCAGACGGAACAGCTTCCCCATCGCCAGTAATGGCACCCCTGACACCCTTATTTGCTTCTAGACCTATAACTAGACTAAAGTTCCCCTGGGCCCCTAGAGGTCAGGTAGAGAGTGATGACCCATGAGGAGGTGCACTACACTTGAAAAGAGAGCTTTAATTCTGTTACATATATAAACAGAAATCTGGAGTACAGGCATGGGAATGGATATTAAAGGTTAGGATAATGGTGGAAGGAACACAGAGTTGGATTAGGCTGAATTTATTGATTTGGGCCCACTAAGTAGGGACTCTTCATTTAATGTTGCAGCTTGGGAGTTAAAAAAAGGTTCTAATAGTTCATTTGCTTGGATAGCTAAAATATGGATTAAGAGATGGCCCCCTGTGAGCGAGCTGGAAATGCCTGATCTCCCTTGGTTTAATGTAGAGGAAGGGATGAGAAGGCTTAGGGAGATTGGGATGGTGAAGTGGATTAGTCACTCTAGACCTATTCATCCCAGCTGGGAGGGTCCAGAAGATATACCTTTGACCAATGCCTTGTAAAATAGATTTGTGATGGCATATTTGAAGAGCCTTGTAATTGCTCTACTCTGTATGTCAAATTAACAGTGGGAACCACAGTTACTCAACTACAAAATTTAAATATGATGGGAATAATTGGATCCTGAGGCAGCAGGGGCCAAGTGGTGGAACTCAACCGTCAAAGGCAAGGTGGGCATAGTTATTGTAGTGGACAGCAGAGACAAAGCAGCAATCAGAATAGTCTGACTCATGTAGAGCTCTAGCATCAGCTAATTAATCACGGTGATCCTAGAAGTAAAATTGATAGGAAGCCTACTGCATTCCTACTGCATTCCTACTGCATTCCTACTTAATTTATACAAGAAGAAGCCTTCTAGGTCAAATGGAAAAAAGACTAATTTGTACTATGAAAACAGAGAATCACAGCCCCTCCATCAACTTCTATACTTAAGCCAATTTACAGACCCAGAACCTCTTAAATGAAGGGAGGCTGGGTCCTCTTGAGGAAGGATCCCACTACATAACCAATAATTTATGCAGTAAAACTTTATCCCATCCTTTGCCAATGAGACCTCTGGCCTTTTACCAGCGAATCTATGCATTGGATAAAGGAAAATGATCAGACATTTTGGGGACCACTGGACACTGGCTCTGAGCTGATGTTGATTCCAGGGTACCCAAAACGTTATTGTGGTCCTACAGTTAAAGTAAGGGCCTATGGCAGTCAGGTAATGAATGGAATTTTAGCTCAGGTCCAAGTTACAGTGGGTCCTTGGACTCATCCTGTGGTCATTTCCCCAGTGCCAGAATGCATAATTGGCATAGACATACTTAGCAGCTGGCAGAAAACCCACATTAGTACCCTGACTAGTAGGGTGAGGCTATTAGGGTGGGAAAGGCCAAATGGAAGCCATAAGAGCTGCCTCTACCTAGAAAAATCGTAAATCATAAACAATATTGAATCCTTGGGGGGATGCAGAGATTAATGCCACCATCAAGGACTTGAAAGATGCAGGGGTGGTCTTCCCACCACAACCCCATTCAAGTCTCCTATTTGACCTGTGCAGAAGACAGATGGATCTTGGAGAATGACAGTGGATTATTGTAGGCTCAACCAAGTGGTGACTCCAATTGCAGCTGATGTACCAGATGTGGTTTTATTGCTTCAGCAAATTAACACATTTCCTGGTACCTGGTATTCAGGCATTGACTTGGAAAATGTCTTTTTCTCCATTCCTTTCCATAAGGCCCACCAGAAGCAATTTACCTTCTGCTCCTAAGACCAGCAATATACCTTTACTGTCCTACCTCAGGGGTATATCAACTCTCCAACTTTGTGTCATCATCTTATTCCGAGACACCTTGATTGCTTTTTGCTTCCACAAGATATCACACAGGTCGATTACATTGATGACATTATGCTGATTGGATCCAGTGAGCAAGAAGTAGCAAACACATTGAAATTCTTGGTGAGACATTTGCATGCGAGAGGATGGAAAATAAATCTGACTAAAATTCAGGGACCTTCTACCTCAGTAAAATCTCTAGCGGTCCTGTGGTATGGGGCCTGTTGAGATATTCCTTCTAAGATGAAGGATAAGTTGCTGCATCTGGCCGTTCTACAACCAAGAAAGAGGCACAATGCCTAGTGGGCCTATTTGGATTTTGGAGACAACACATTCCTCATTTGGGTGTGTTAACCCAGCCCATTTATCAAGTGACCTGAAAAGCTGCCAGTTTTGAGTGGGGTCCAGAACAGGAGAAGGCTCTACAACAGGTCCAGGCTGCCATGTAAGCTTCTCTGTCACTTGGGCCATATGATCCAGCAGATCCAATGGTGCTTGAGGTATCAGTGGCAGATAGGGTTGCTGTTTGGTGCCTTTGGCAGGACCCCATAGGTGAATCACAGCGGAGGCCTTTAGGATTTTGGAGCAAGGACCTGTCATCTTCTGCAGATAATTACTCTCCTTTTGAGAGACAGCTCTTGACCTGTTGGACTTTGGTAAAAACTGAAAGTTTGACTATGGGTCATCAAGTAACCCTGTGACATGAACTGTATATTATGAACTGGGTGCTTTCTGACCCATCTAGCTATAAAGTGGGTCATACACAGCAGCATTCCATCATTGAGTGGAAGTGGTATATATGTGACCGGGCTTGAGCAGGTCCTGAAGGCACAGATAAGTTACATGAGGAAGTGGCTCATTTGCCACTCTGCCTTCTCTCTCTCAGCCTGCATCGATGGCCATATGGGGAGTTCCCTATGATTAGTTGACAGAGGAAGAGAAAAATATGGCCTGATTCACAGATGGTTCTGCAAGATATGCCGGTACCATCCGAAAGTGGAGAGCTACGGCACTACAGCCCCTTTCTAGGACATCCCTGAAGGACAGCTGTGAAGGAAAATCTTCCCAGTGGGCATAACTTTGAGCAGTGCACCTGGTTGTGCACTTTGCATGTAAGGAGAAATGGCCAGATGTGTGATTATATACTGTTTCACGGACAGTAGCCAATGGTTTGGCTGGATGACCAGACACTTGGAAGAAGCATGATTAGAAAATTGGTGACAAAGAAATTTGGGGAAGAGGTATATAAATGGGGAAGAGGTATATAAATGTGATCCAAAACCACTCAGATATTTGTATCCCATGTGATTTCTCACCAATGGGGACCTCAGCAGAGGAAAATTTTACTAATTAAGTGTATAGGATGACCTATTCTGTGGGCACCACTCAGCCTCTTTTCCCAACCACCCTGTCATCACCCAATGGGGCCATGAACAAAGTGGCCATGGTGGTGGGGATGGAGGTTATGCATGGGCTCAGCAACATGGACTTCCACTCACAAAGGCTGACCTTGTGTGGTCACTGCTGAGTACCCATGCTTGCTGGTTGTGCTCCTTGAACCTCTCCTGGTTCAGGGTACTGCACCATTCACAAATTACTCTTTGTTCAAATAAACTCTGTCAAATTTAATTTGTCTAAAATGTTTCTTTTAAGAGAAGACATATATCCAAATAATTAATTAAAATAATATGAAAGATGTCAAAATAAAAGTATAAATAAAGGTCTGTGGAACACAAACAGAAAGCACTTAAGTAGCCTGAGGCCAAGGAAGGTATTACAAAGATACTCAATAAATATTTACAGTAAGTACATGAAATTTTTCAAAGTATTTAACTTATTTAGTTTGCAGAGAAATCTACTACTAATTTTAGGTAAAATGTAAAAGAAATCAAATGAAGACTATTATACTTGGCAGCTATAGATCAATACAATTACCTCCTAGATGATACATTTGGTTTCTTGCTTATTGGGTATGGTTAGAGCTGAATCACTTCTACATTTCTTAAACCATGTAAATATTAAAAATATGAGTAGATATACAAGGTTTTATTTATATGAATATTCTGCTTATATATACCTTCAGTCTGTGTGCACATGTATATGTGCATTCACATCTATCTGCTAATTCATTTATCTATAACATATTTCAGAGTGCATTGATGTGAATATGCTGAGATCAAGTGGTCTTTCTGAAAAACAGATTCTGTTTCTGGTAGTGATGGGCCAGGCGATTGAGGCCAACCTTCCTGCTGAGGACAACTCAAAGAGCAGGGTGAAATTATTTTAAAAATTGGCTTAAGAGCCTTGAAGAAACTGAAGAAGCTCCAGGCCAAAATCTTAGGAAAGAGAAGATTACCCAAAATTTTTTGTACTTTAAAGACATTTGCCAATCAGTAAGAAAAAACTGTGAAGTTGAAATACAATTTTATTGGCCTCAGTGAGTAGAAAGCTCAAGCTTTATGAAGGTTATGAAATTTATTTATAAAGGAAATAAGTTTATAATATAACATTTACAACATAAACTTATGAAATACAATAATTTTAATTATACAAGAAATTAAGCTGAGGCATTAAGCTGCAGTCCCAAAGGGATAAACCTTTAAAGTAAAAAAAAAATGCCTTAATTAAATCACCTATGAATTTACTGCTCACCTTAGTTTTGCATCACTTGGAGAATGAAGGAAATCTGAAGCCTTCAATATGGATTAAAATGAGATAGGTAGCATTTCCTATCCCCTGAAAGAAACAAAAAAAAAATCATCTTACTAGAAGGAGGAGTGAATTTTCTTAACCTTATTTTACTTCCACTATATATTTTAAAACAAAATAAATGAGCATCTAACAAGCAAAAGTAACCAGGCTTTTATCGAAACAAGAAATCATGAGTAAGACATGGAAAATATAACAACATAAACAAATTATTCCAAAAAATTACATCTTGAATGTATCAGGGAATACAAAACAATTCTCATTCCCATAGTTGACAAAATAAAAGAAAATTTTGAAAAAATTTTTTTTAAGCAACACGGAGTGCAGATTTCAAAAGGAAGCAAACAGAAATTTTAGCATTGAAAAGAAAAATAGCAACAGTTATAAACTCAATGGATCAATGTCACCCAAGATTAGAAATAGCTAAGGAGAGAAATAAGGAGCTGAATAATAGGTCAGTGAGATTTTCCAGAATGTAGCCTGAAGCTAGCAGAGGATGAAAAGTACAGAAGTACAGTTAAGAGAAACAGAATACTCAGTGAGAAATTCTAATTTCAATGACAACAAGTTGCTGACCTCTCCTTGATGGAAGGAAGAGTCGTATACATTCAACCTGCCATGTAAGTTAAATTAACCAAATCATCTAAATTAATTAAGTCAATCAAATCAATTAAACACGTATAGTTGATTTAAATGAAGAAAGAGAGAAAATAGAGCAGTAAAATAACACCATTTCAAGAATTAAGTCTGTGGATATTACAGATTTTTAAAAGATATCAATTTGATACACTAAAAATGCCTAAGATTTCTAAGAAGGAGTACAACTAGAAGTAGTATTAGAAAAAATACAACTAGAAGTATCCTTGTCAAACTACAAAGAAAAAAAAAGTAGAAATATCTTGAAAACATCTTGAGAAAAACAAAAAAAAACTATTTGTTTTACAAAGGCTGGTTGACTTTTCTATATAAACAATGGAAACTAGAAGCCAAAGCATAGTATCAATATGATGAAAAAAATTATCTTTCATGTAGAATTCCATACCCATGAAGACATACTAAGGAAGATGGCTAAATGAAGATTATTTTTTAGTCAAAAGAAAAAAAAAAAACCCAAACCTAAAAACATTGTTATGCAGAAGGAAAAATACCATGTTTATTCATTTTTAGGCTTACTACTTATTTTACTAACATTCTAAACAAAGACAAAAATGGGTACTCAAAATGAGAGTGAATACGAATCAACTTAGAGTGTATACAACAATATTAATAAATAATATCTTCTAAAGTCTTAAAATAGCTGAAATTAAAGTATATGGCACCAACATGATATAAGTTGGAAGGGCAGTAAAATAAGTTTTATTCACTTTTATGTAAGTTCCTTGGACTGTTGCAGATGAGGCTAAAATACAGGTTAACATCATATTTTTATAAGCTAATGATGTTTGCTGCAATTTCTAGGACAACTCCTAAGGGGATAGAAATGGAGTGTATACCGTCCAAACAAATGTAAGTTAAAATTGGGACAATAAAGTGCACACACATGCACACGCACACACACACACACACACACACACACAATTGGAAAGTTCCTTCCAATTGATCCTTTTCCATTTATTTGGTTATTTATATTTCTATTATTAGATCTCCAGTAAGTATTTCAATATATACTTTTATTTTTTAAAGAAAGTCAATGCATTTTATTTAAAACAGTGAAAAAGATGTTTACATTTACTATATTTTATTATATTTGATTATACTTTCATTGCAATTTACATCTCTAGTTATTTTTTATTTTATTATCAAATTAATATCTGTATCACCTTGCATATGTAAGGAAAGGAAGAGGTTAAAGTACCCCTTCCAAAAGAATAATTTAGTATTTCTTTTTATCACTCCTATCTTTCTATTACTCTTATTCTTATGTCACCCTACATGGAGTTAAGCATACTTGAGTTACCAATTAGATATTTATTAGCTAAAGAAGTTAATGTTAAGTTAGAAAGTCTCTGCTGTCTTCCTTAATTTGACTATTCGGTCAGGCATTTATCCATTTGCTAATTAATTCTTTTATCTAAAACCATTTAAGTGCCAACACCATTGTAGGTATTAGGTGTTAAGATACGCTAAAAATAAAACAGAAATTTAAAAGTCTAACTTTGTGGCTGTTGCATTCTATTAAGAGACTCAGACAAAATGCAATGCAGATGAACAAATAAAGTATAGAGTGTGTTAGCTGGTGACAAGAAAACAAATAAAGCAATGAAGGCAAGCGTCAGTGTCAGGGATAGAGTAATTTAGATAAGGGAGAAGGCAAGTCTTCAGTGGACATTAGACAAATATGTCAGGATCTGAAGAAGGTGAGAGAGTGCACCATGATATTGTCTAAAGAAAGATTGTTCCAGGAAGAGGAAAAGGTGTATTTACCCGGTGATGTTTGCTGTGTAAGAGTCTGTTATCACATCAGATCCCAGAAAACTAGAAATGACTCATCCATTGAATTAAGTTAAACATTTGACATAACATGATTTCATTACGTAGAATGATTTTAAATGCATTTGAGTAACATTTTGTTATTAGATTTAAACTTACATTTGTGTTCTATTTTATCAGTGATATTGTACTAATATAGTAAAAAGAAACATTTTGGAATACTATTCCAGTCAGCATAATTCTGAGGAAGTTGTTTGAAAATGGCAGGTTACATTTCCTCACAACAGTGTCACTACTGCTACACAAATAAAAAAATCAATTTTTAAAATATGCCAGAATCTGCCACTTCACACTAATGCCATATGGTCATCATCTGATAATTAATTGATAAATTAGCATCCATGTATACAAGTATATTGGTATTCCAACATAATAGTTATTTTTGCAGAAGTCATTATAATTTCCAAGTTATTTTACATATTTGAGTTTTATAGTAGTCCTGCAAGTAAAGTGGCATCTGTTTTTAATAGATCTCCAGTGGAAATTTCAAAAGATTTAGATTGCCAAGTTTGCATGTAAAGAGAAAGTATCAAATCAGAGCTACTCAGGCTCTCACACATTATATGTAGTGTTCTTCCTAATAGTCCTTGCTATGTACATATTTTAAAAGAAATTTCTCAAATATGACATATCTGAATATGAAAAAATACATTCTTTTTATTTGTGAAGATTATAAGGTTTTCAATTTCTGTCCTCATTGGAAGTTATTCTAGTTACTAGAAATAGAAAAAAATATACATTTTTCTTTTTATGACAAATGGGATGATTTAATAGATTACATAAAATGTGAAAAAATGTGACATAAAAATGTGCACAAGCTGTTAAAATATTTACTACTTAAATTTAGAGTTTTATAAAACAAACATTTTTAGATGCATGATATAGAACTTGTTAAACCCCATCAGGTTTAAATGCAAAAGGAGGGCATTCACACATCTATGTTTAAGTGTTACATTTTTTTATTTTGAAGTTGCTTTGGGAAATTGAATATTTGTGAGTTTTTTTTCCTATTAATGAAAGATAAGCAATTTTGTGTTCATCTTGCCTCGCTGATATATACTTTCAGATCTTAAGCCTTTAGTGATTTTCCCAGAGCGTTAGGACAAGACATGTATCTCAGTTAATTTTTGTTTCCACAAGAGTGTACCTGAGACTGAGTAATTTATAATGAACAGAAATTTATTATTTCAGAATTCTGGAGGATAAGAAGTCCAAGTTTGAGGGTCAGCATCTGGCGAGGATCTTCTTGCAGTGTCAACCCATGGCAGAAACAGAAAGACAGGAAAACGCTGAACTTGCTATTTTACAGTGGCACCAGTCTCACCCATGAGGATACAGCCCTCACAGCCTAATCACTTCTTAGGGTGCTCACTTAATACTGCAACAATGGGAATTAAATTTCAGCATAAGTTCTGAAGTGGACAAACATTCAAAGCATAACAACCTACTAACTTTGATACTTCATCAAAAGGTGAATGGGGGAAACTATATTAGAGAATGTGATGGTTAATATTGAGTGTCAACTTGACTGGATTGAAGGATGCAAGGTATTGTTCCTGGATGTGGCCGTTAGGGTGCTGCCAAAGGAGATTAACATTTGAGTCAGTGGACTGGGGGAAGCAGACCCACACTCAATCCAAGTGGGCACAATCTAATCAGCAGCCAGTGCAGCTAGGATAAAAGCAGGTAGAAGAAGGTGGAAACACTGGACTGGACAAGTCTTCCGGACTCCATCTTTCTCCTGTGCTGGCTGCTTCCTGCCCTTGAACATCATACTCCAAGTTCTTCAGCTTTTGAACTTTCGGACCTATACCAGTGGTTTGCCAGGGGATCTTGGGCCTTTGGCCACAGACTGAAGGCTGCATCGTCGGCTTCCCTATTTTTGAGGTTTTGAAGCTCAGATGGGCTTCTTTGCGCCTTAACTTGCAGACGGCCGATTGTGGGACTTCACCTTGTGATCCTGTGAGTCAGTACTCCTTAATAAACTCCCTGTCATATAAATGTCTATCCTATTAGTCCTGTCTGTCTAGAGAACCATGACTAATACAAAGGAATAAATGTAACATCTACTGGATTCAAATTTTAGTACAATAATTGATAAACCAACCTAAATTTTTCCAAAGGTTTACGAGTGAAAATACACAGTGTCTTAGTTCCCTTTGGCTTCTGTAATAGATACACAAACTTGGTGGCTTAAAACAACAAAAATTTATTCTCTCAAAGTTTAGTTTTAATTTCAGCTTTTATTTTAGGTTCAGGCAAGGTTGTGTAGAAAGGAGAATATTTATACACTTTTGGTGGAAACGTAAATTAATTCAGCCACTGTGGAAAGCAGTTTGGAGATTTCTCAAAGAACTGAAAACAGAACTATCATTTGAACCAATAATCTCATTACTGTGTAGCTACCAAAAGGGAAAATAAATTTCTACCAAAAAGACACAGGTACTCATATGATCATTATAGCATTATTCACAATAGCAAGGACACAGAATCAAACTCTCACAGTTATGGAAGCCACAGATTCAAAATCATTCTCACTGAGCCAAAATCAAGCTGTTGCCTGGTCTGTGCTCCCTCTGGAGCTTTAGGGGAAAATCCTTTCCTTGTCTCTTCAGGTTTTGGGCATTGTTTGACCTGTGGCTACATCACTCTGGTTTTTGCCTCCCATCACTTTGGTTATATTGCCTTCACTTCCTCTGTGTGTGTCTAAATTTGCTTCTCTTTCTATATTATAAAAATGGTGGGGTTGGATTCAGAGCTGATAATACAGGATTATCTTCCATGGCAAGATTCTTAATTTAATCATACTTACAAAAAAAACCTTTTTCTTTATAAGGTAATACTTACAAATTGTTTGAGTGGCCAGTATTCAGCCTATTAAAACTGGTGAAAAACAATACCAATAGCTCAAAACTTTATATATACAAAAGAACAGAAGTAAATGTGTGCAGCCTGGTTCTCCTACTACTCCATTGAACTGAATTGTAGAAATGCAAATTTTACCACCTTACTAGTAGATACTTAGTCCAAGAATAATAAAAGTTTTCAGTAAAAAGAGGTAGTATCTCCCCTATAACCATCAATTGGTAATATATTTTAATCACATTAGGTTTTATAATTTAAAAACACTTTGAAAATCAAAATGAATTTCTAATTTTCATCTATTAAATTAGCACTTAATGAGAAACATGATATTTTATGTTGCCTAGGATAGGGTGCAGCTAAACTCTCAGATGTTGTTCATGGCATTTCACATTGGCATAAACCTTTTGAAAATATTTTTAGCTTATACATCAGGAGAAAAATGTTTTCGCCTTTGACATGTTTAACTTCTGGGAATTCTTACTGAAGAATTATTTCACATACAGGAAATCTAAAGGAACAAATACATTTTTAATAACAAAACTTTGGAAATAATCAAATGTCTTGGAAGTAGTGTATAAGTCATGGCATAATCATTCAATTGAGACAAATCTATTAAAATCACAGTTTTAAAAATAATAATATATCAAAGAGCAGAGAATAGCAAGCAGTGATTATAATTAGGTGACCTAATGACTGATTTGAAAAATCTATTTTTATATTTTGTGTTTTTATAATGAAAAAGCAAATTTAAATTTACTTCCTTCTTTTGCCTAATTTCTTATCTTTAACTCATAATTTTCAAAGTTTTCAATGACAATGTTTCTGAATCCATTATTATACACACATACTTTTTTGGAAAATTCATTATTGCACTGATGCTTTTATTCATTTTCTTGCTGGTGTCCTTCCATGAAACTAGTAAGTTCATTTTTTAGCTCACATCTTGTCATTAAAGGCAGAAAAAAATACTCTTCATGAATTCCAGCATTCAAGTTTGTACAGCTAAAGCTTTCTTAAACCAAAGACAGATATAGAATTTCATTAGAAGGGTTCAGTTGCATTTGGTAACTGCATAAGTATTGATTAGCTTCGTATATTATGAATAATTTCAAATATATCTTTTTACACAATAAAAAAATAGGATTTTCTTTGCTTTCTTTCTCCTGTGAATACATTTTACTATTCCAATATTATTTTTAAAATAATTTTATTTTTAACTATTTTCAATAGCCGTGGAATCATTGGCTTATTAATAATTATTTTGTTGAATTTTTGTTTGAATGTAGAAACCTACTGAAGTCATATTCTAGTCTGACATAAACTTTTTAAAAATACCTCTAGTGATGGTCATTCTACCAATATTTGGAAAGGTTTATTCCAGTGTTTGATTACACTCAAAATTTTTCTTTTCATCTAAACTCCCATAACATATTCGTTACTAAAAAACACACACACAAAAAAAACTTCTGATCCATGAAATTGTACTTCATATAATGTACTTCATATAATTAGCTTTTATACAAATACAAACCATTACTAAGTTATTTCTGTTTCCTTTCACTCCATAATACAAGTTTTATTTTTTAATACTTCTCTCTGTTGGGCTTATTTTTCTTCTTTTATTATGTTAGTTTTCTCTGTTTCTACTAATATAGTGCACCTGCAAATTTCTGGTAGGTATTCATTAATTTATAGAATGCTAAGCTTGAAAAAGGTTTTTTAAAGGCTATTCATCATAGTTGACTGCAAGACCACACACTTTATGTCCAATTCAGAAGAGACATTTTCTGACCACCTATTGGACGTTGGGATGCTGGCTGTCATTCACCTTCACCAAGGAGGAGGACGGATTCTTTTTTTCCCTCTCCTGGGTGCAATGAAATATTCTTAAATTCTTCTGGGTTAATAATTCATTTAGAATATTCTCACATCTGCCTTGGGGCAAAGTACTGTGCTTTTAAAAAAAGCCACTTTTTAATTCTCTACAGATTATAGTTTTTATATGGCAAAAGAAATTGGTATAAACAACAATACTTTTCCTACATGAAAAACATGTAGTAGATATCAAATATAGTTCACTTTGTGTATGTGTGTTTGAAAATGGAGTTAAGTTTATTTTATACCTATTTCCCAAGCCATTTGTTTTCTTACCTTTAGCACATTGAAACAGCAAGATAAAGTGCATATTAAAATAGGAAACAAACCACATGACCATATGAAGATACAATTGCAACCTGAAAAATCCTTTCCCGTGTTGGTTGGTCATATAGTATATTTCAACTTTCTTTTTGAAGTTCATATGTATTGTCCTCTCATCTGTCACAAAAAACTTCCCTTTAATTGACAGGAAGGACAAATAATAACTTTTAAAAATGTAATGTGTACTATACAGTTTTTTCAAGTAGTGTAATAGCCTTAAATACATAAGAAGCAAAAAATTTAAAATCCTATGTGCCATTACTCAAGCAAACATCTAGTATCATTATTTTCATCAGTACTTTTCTAGAAAGTGAGTTAAAATATAATTTATAAATATACAAATACACTAAGGAACATATTCTAGATATTTACAATGTAAATGCATCACCACCTAGTTTTCATATAACAATATATCTTTTTACTTTTTGCCCGACTCCAAGAATCTTGTAATATTTGGGAACAGATTATAAAAATGTAGCATCGTAAAATTAACTCTACAACATTTATACGAATTAATAGCTTAAAATGAGAAAGCATTTGCTTTTATTACAAATATATATAGAGAAGATAAAATTAATGGAATCTCTGTGATTTAAATTCATTTTTAAAGATTTGAAATTAATTCTCCCTTTCCACATTTTTTACTACTTGAGTGTAGTAAAGGAAAATTAATTTCTTTGCTCTTGCACTCATGAAAATAAGTAGAGGAAAGAGATGTCAAATTGAAGTAAAAACTGGGGATTCAATTGGGGGGAGAAGATATTTTTTTTCCTTTCCTTTTCCCCATGTATATATATTCTCAGGCATAAATTAATGAAGTGCCCCTGTAAGGCATGTGAATAGGAACAGAGGGGACTTAAAGAACAGGGGAGCCTAAGCACTCACTTACCAGTTTCCTCAGAGTTCTGCGTGTTCTTTAAGCCTTCATTCAATCAAAGGACTGGAGGTCTTATTATTAACTGACATCAGGATAAGCTTGGTTTAGACTGTTGTCTAAAAACTAATGCCTACACGTGTTTCAAAAATCCTTGTCTCAATCTGAAGCCAATCTCTAAAGGCTGTGTATTGTATGATTTCAACTATATGACATTCTGGAAAAGGCAAAACCACGGCAGCGTTAAAATGATCAGTGGTTGCCAGGAGTTTGTAGGGGAGGGAGGGATGAATAGGCAGAACACACATGAGTTTTAGAGCAGTGAACCTTCTCTGTATGATACTATAATGGTATTAGGTTGGTGCAGAAGTAATTGTGGTTTTTGCCTTTACTTTTATGGCAAAAACCACAATTGCTTTTGCACCAACCTAATAGACATATGTCATTATACATTTGCCCAAAGCCATAGAATTTACAACACCGAAAGTGAACGCAATGTAAATCATGGACTCTGGGTGATAATAATGTGTGAATTAGATTCCTCCATCGGGGGAAAAATGTACTACTCTGGTGGGGAATGTTGACATGGGGGAGGCTATGCTTGTGTGGGAGAAGGCATATGGGAATCTCTTTTCTCTTCTGCTCAATTTTGCTGTAAGCCTAAAACTGCTCTAAAAACCTAAGTCCATTTTAAAAAATGTATCATCTCTATATATGTTTTAACTTTAAGTTGGTTTTATCTTCACTATATTTTTGTGGAATTCCTAGATAAATCAGCTTAAACATTACAGCCTTACTACTACTGCCTGAAATTCTATCTACTGTTGTATTTCATAGAAAAAATACACACACACACACACACACATACACACACACACATATATATACACACACATATAAAACAAGTCACATTTCTTATGTGAATAGATCCCATGTCTCATGTAAGTAGATCTCATGGCTAATGTTCTTCCTTGATTCTCACAAAATTAATGTTTTAGCTGCATGTTCTTTATAGTTTGTATTCACTTTATTTTTATCCTTCACCCCCCGTATCAGTGTTACAATGACAAAGTTAAAAGTATGAATTTGTTGTTTATATCTTGCTTTCCTAGCCTACGCAGATGATATGAACTTGATATATTGCCATAATTATCCTTACTTTTAGTGAAATGATTTCCACTACGTTTATAGCGAGCTTCCAAGTTTCTCTAAACATAGAATTTGTTCTATTGACTAAAAGTGGTCCCCAGACACTGTTTTCTGTGTATTTTATATCCTTCACAGCATTTGGTTTACTGCTAAGAATGATACCATTTTTTGCATGAGGGTATGTGCTACAATCAGAAGAAAACTTAAAAATATATAAAAAGACAATACAGTACTATTTTAAAGATTTCAAAATTAACATGGAAAAAAGTACAAAATAATATATGGAAAATGTTCTTTGCTCTTAGAATATAGGAGAATATGCAGGAAACTCTGTGGCCGTCTGAAGTGATCAGTGAGTATCTAATGAATTATTATTATACAAACACCTACTTCTATTATCCTGTAGTTCACAAATTCTAATTGTGTCCTTTCGTTTCTACTGTGATAAACACTACTGTGAATGATTCACCACTTTAATATTCTTTAGCTAATTTTGAACTAAGATTATTATTCTTGGGAATTTGGGGAATTTGGGAAATTTGGGATTCTGATAAGTAATTCTAACTTTATAATACATCTTAAACTATTGTAAAATCCATTTATACTAAAGATCAAAGATACAAAAGATTCATTGTTTCTGAGTGTATTAAAAGCTTTAAATGTTTAAATATGACATTCAAAGTTCAAAAATTTTATATTTTCGGTGGGAAATATACACTTAAAGGCTATTGTAGTAAAATATAGATGTGTGGACAGATAGATGGATGGATAGATAGATGGATAGATAGATAGATAGATAAGATAGATAGATAGAAAAGCATACAGAGTTATGATTAAATTATGCTTTACATTCAAATGACCCATGAGGGGATTTAACTTACTACTTTGTTTTCCCTTTATTCATATTTTAAGCTAAAAATACATTACTATTAAGGTATATGGGGTTATTCCTAATTAAGATACAAATATAGTAATTATGGTTTATATGCTATTATCCAGAATCTACACTGGATGAGTTTAAACCACCAAACAGCCATTAATTTTACTGTTCAAAGAAATTCTCATAATCTTTTTAAAATGTCATATAAAATATTCATTTCTAAATGCCCTATGGTGATTTCTGAATTTATTTAAAGTGGGCTGTTGATGGCTCTTTTTATAAATAAGCAATTACACTGAATATATCATGGGCCATCACATTATACATTCTATAATTTCATGGATGAAAGGCCTACAGCTGATCTGCATAAATGCAGTGCATATCACAGCAGGTGAAGGGTTTGATTACACAAGATAATCAGTGTTATTATTTATAGTAACTATTTATATCTGCTATTTATTAAATCTCTACAAATCAGGTATCTACTTCTTCAAGAGATATATTCAAAGAATGTTTATGATAAGATATAGGCTTTTTGAATATTTTACACAATGGCATGAATATGGCCTTTTACATCTGAATTCCTAGTTTCAATTGCTGTTAAGCTACTCAAAATTAGGTTTTAGATAACATTGGATTATAAAGCATTTTGGAAGTTATGTGCTTTATATACTGAGTAGTTAGAAGGATTTTCAAATTTAATTTATTCATCTAATTCTTCTAATTTTGATGAGGTCAATTTTGGTACTCTACCCCTACTTGCTGTGATAAATTGCATTTCCTTGTCCACTTATTTTAAATTATTCTCTTAATAGTATTTACGGAGCTAGGAGCTGTGCTGTGTACTGAGGATAGGATGATGTCGAGACAAAAAAGATCTTATTTCTATTATATATCATTCGTCTAATTATAGTAATTTTTCATGCTATGAAGGAAAAGATACAAAAAGAACATGGAATAATGAGAGCTAATCTGGTATAGGTAGTGAGAGATATTTGACAATATGTGTATGGACTATTCAAAGTCCAGGGAGGGTGGGTGTATATGTGTATATGTATGTCTGCAGGAGGAGGAGAATGTTCAAGGAGAGGGTCATTGCAAAGAGAAAGAACAAAAGGTACAAATATCCTAAGGCTACAGTTTGTTTAATAAGGATCCTCAAAGGAAGCGATAGTGAAAAGAGGCAATATTTGAAGAGTTAATTGCTGAGCACTTTCCAGACACATTTATAGACACAAAAAGCTAAATGTATACCTAAAAAAAAAACATTTATACTTAGTCACACTTTAATGAAAAGGAAGTACACCAAAGACAAAAAGATATTTAAAACAATGAGAGAAAAAAAGACAACTTTGAAAGAATGACATACCGATTACAGTTTTTACAACATCAACAACAGAAGCCATGAGATATCATCATAAGTTCTTCAAAATTTTGAGACAAAGTAATAGTTAATCTAGAATTATTTACTTAATAACAAGAAAATAATCCTTCAATAACAAAAGCAAAATAGAAACATTTGAAGATAAACACAAATAGACTTTATTGAGAACATATATTCCATGAAAAAACACCCAAAACTTACTGATATGATTTGGGTCAGTGTCTCTGCTGAAATTTCATGTTGAATTGTAATCCCCAGCATTGGAAGAGGAGTCTGGTAGGAGGTGGTTGAACCATGGGGGTGTATTTCCGCCTTTCTGTTCTTGTAATAGTGAGTGAATTCTCACTGGTTGTTTATAAAAGAGTGTGGCACTTCACCCTTCTCTCTCTCTTCCTCCTTCTCCAGCATGTTAAGAGGTGTCTGCTTTCCCTTCACCTTCTGCCATAATTGTAAGTTTACTGAGGCTTCCTCTGTCATGCTTTCTGTTCAGCCTGGAGAACTCTGAGTCAATTAAACGTCTTTTCTTTATGAATTACCCAGTCTCAGGTAGTTCTTTATAGCAATGCAAGAATGGACTAACATACCTATTCCTCAGATGGAAGTGTAAATTATCCAAATGAGAAAACTGGAATATAAGGAAAATATTCAGAAAATAATTGGCAAATATTTAAGCACATCAAAACAAATAACATAAAATCATAATCAAACTGAAATCTGTTATTATGGAGTTAAAGAAAGAACAGAACTACAATATCATAGTAACATTTTTGCATGTGTGTGTTCAACCATCCAACCTATTTTTAACAAGCTAAGGAGAAAAGAATAGCATACTCAGGTATTTACTATTTCTGTTCCTCTTTTACTGTCAATGTTCAAATATATCTTCTCTACTGTTTATTTCTTTTCTGTTTAAAAAAATTCCTTTAACCATTCTTTTAGAGTATGCTTATTCATGATAAATTCTCGTAGTCTTCCTTCAGCTGGAAAAGAATTATAAAAAAATTCTACATAATTTTATAGTCAAATTACCATAACAAGTTAAAAAAGGAATACTTAAAAATGTTCAACTGGAAGGCCGAGGTGGGTGGATCATGAGGTCAGGAGTTCAAGACCAACCTGGCCAAGATGGTGAAACCCTGTCTCACTAAAAATAAAAAAAAAGAAAATTAGCCGGGCATGGTGGCAGGCATCATGTAATTCCAGTTACTCGAGGGTGAGGCAGAGAATTGCTTGAACCAGGGAAATGGAGGTTGCAGGGAGCTGAGATTGCACCACTGCATTCCAGCCTGTGTGACAGAGCAAGACTCCATGTCAAAAAAAAATAAATGTTCAAACAACCTATAAGAAGGCAATAAATGTGAAATACAGAAAACGATAAACAAAATGAAAGAAACAAACAGGAAGTTGATAATAAAATAGTAGGTCTAAATTAAAACATACTATACATATACATGCTCATTGCATTAAATGTAAATTGTCTATACTTATTAATTAAAAGTAACAGATTAGTAAAATTGATTTTTAAAAAATGACCTAACTTTATGCTGTCCACAAAAAACTCACTTTAAATGTAGTGATATGAGACCTTAAAAACAAAAGGCTGAAAAAAAAATACTATAAAAATAATAATAAAAAGTAAATGAAAATGACCATATTAATATCACGCAAAGTGGATTTTAGGGCACAAAGTAAATACCATGAACAAAATAGAAAATTACTTAATTATAAAATTAATGGTAATTTATGATAAAAAGTCACCAGTGTGATATAGTAGTCCTAAATATATATTTACAAGAAAAAGACTTTTAAACACATAGGAAAAAACTGATGAAAACAGAATGGAGGAAAATAAAAATTTTAAATTAAAATTGAAGACATCAAAACTTATCTCTTCATCATTAATGCAACCACTAGACAGAAAATCAGCAAAGATATGGAACACCACCATCAAACAATGAAATCTAACTGGCGTGTATAAAATACTTCTCCCCAAACAGCAGAATGCATATTCTTCTCAAGTTCACACGACACATTCACCAATATAGATAATATACTGGCTTATAAAACAAGATATTTAAAAATAATAATAAAATAATATAAAGGAATAAGAACATTTATATTTATCTGGGAATTAAACAACACAACTCTAACTAATTTGTGTTATGGACTGAAGTGAGTCCCCCTAAAAATCATAATTTGAGTCTGAATCCCTAGTACTTCAATATGTGACTGTATATGACAATAAGGCTTTTAGAGAGGTCATAAGTTAATGACAGATGTCATAAGCTTTTAGGGTATTCCTTAATCCAATCTGACTGCTGTCCTTATAAGAGAGGTGATTGGTATGCTTAGAGAGACACCAAGGGTACTTATGCACAGAAGCACGGCCATGTAAAGAGGCAAATCAAGAAGGCTGCCATCTGCAAGTCAAGGAGAGAGGCCTCAGAGGAAACCAAGCCTGCAGGCATCTTGTTCTTGAACTTTCAGCCTCCAGAACTGTAAGAAAATAAAATTCTTTTGTGTAAGCCACCCAGTCTGTGGTATTTGTTATGACAGCTCTAGCAAACTAATATACGCATTAAAGAACACTTTCTAATGTTTTTAAGGAGAATTAGAAAACCCATTAAAGTGACTAAATGAAAATGCAACATTTCAAGATTTGTGAAATTTAATTAAATAAGGGTATAAAGGGAAATTTATACTACTCAATACTTACGTCAGAAAATAAGAAAGTTTTCAAAACAAAAACCTGTTTTCGTTTTAAGAAATTAGGAAAATGAGATGAAAATTTACCCAATGTAAGCAAAAGAAGAAAATAAAGAAGCAGAAATCAATGCGAGAGAGAGAGAATGAGAGAAGAGAGAGAGAATGAAACCCAAAGCTGGTTATTTGAAACGGTCAACAAAATTTTCAAACTTCTGGCAACTCTGACAAGGAAAAAGAGGACAAGCAGATGACCAACATCAGGAACTAATGGAGGAGATATCACTACAGATGCTGTCAGACGTTGGGGTAAAATAGAGGAATGCCGTAAATAATCTTTACATATAAATTCAAACATTATTATCAAAGTAACTTGGTTCTTGCATATGAAAACACTGAATTTTAAAAGTATAATCTGTTATAGTTTTCAGCAGTCTGTTTTGAACACAAAGCCTAGAGGCCGTTTTTCTCTATTTTGTGTCTTCCCTCCAATAAAAGACAAAGAAAACAAACAAACTTAAAGCAATATTCTGAAATCTTAATGGGCTGGATATGAGAAGTGTGGATAAAGGATTACAGAGAGGGAAAAATAAGCCTACTTCACTTAAATTTTTTTTCTATAACTTTAAAACCCTTCTGCATTGAGGAGCAAAAGGACCTATCACTTTTCCTTAAGTTTATTCAATTATAGATGCATATACATGCATTCTCCACTTTTTCCTTTGAATCATAAACAGACAGATGCGTAGAATCTTCACAAAATTTTTATACCAGTTTGCCAGTAATCTCCTTTGTAATAGGAAAAAGGAGGTTGAAGGGAAGCGGGCCTGGTGACTTTTAGAGAGTCTGTTCTTTCACCAATCACTCTCCATACCTTATGCTCTTCAAGCCATCACATTCTGGTCAAATGCATCATTCTGTTCTGGCTTCCAAGAAAATCTAAAGTGTGGGGACTTATGTTAAAAATGTATATTTCTGGCTGGGTGCGTTGGCTCACGCCTATAATCCCAGCAATTTGGGAGGCTGAGGAGGGCAGATCATGAGGTCAGGAGATCAAGACCATCCTGGCTAACATGGTGAAACCCCATCTCTACTAAAAATACAAAAAATTAGC
Source organism: Theropithecus gelada (assembly GCF_003255815.1). Classification (NCBI taxonomy): domain Eukaryota; kingdom Metazoa; phylum Chordata; class Mammalia; order Primates; family Cercopithecidae; genus Theropithecus; species Theropithecus gelada. The sequence goes on from NC_037671.1 coordinate 165,489,977, forward strand.
CGGGCATGGCGGCGGGTGCGTGTAGTCTCAGCTACTCGGGAGGCTGAGGCAGGAGAATGGCATGAACCTGGGAGGTAGAGCTTTCAGTGAGTCGAGATGGCGCCACTGCACTCCAGCCTGGGCAACGGATCAAGACTCCATCTCAAAACAAAACAAAACAAAACAAAACAAAACAAAACAAAAAAACCATACACACACAAAAATGTGTATTTCTCTTCCTCTTGTACATCTTAGAACATGCAAAGAAACACAAAGTTGTTCTATACATATAAGCTATATATATTAGGCTGTGGGCTTGAGAGGTTAGAACAGAATCTTTTGCAGCTCTGGATGGGGTTTTTCCTTCTCATTTTTTCTAATTTTTTTTATCTAATCACGCTTAATTTGTGTACAGAATGGCTTCTTCTGAGTCAAACAAGGATGGGGATTTATATGTTCTGCAGTTAAAACAGTTTTGAGACCAAGACCCCATGAAACATATTCAACTCAATAGATGTCTCTTGTTATAGATTGTAGGCTAGGATACAGAGATACAGTACATTTGCATATGTGAAAATTAGAAATTTCAATGAAAATATTAGCTCTAAACATCTTTAATAATGCACAGATAAACAAATGGGAAATAGTACTCTTCGTACCTCTTCCCAGGTCCTCAAAAATCCAAAACTAAATAACCAGAAAGCTTTTATAAATGTGCCATTATGGAGACATGTTTTAAGTATTTCAGTGCTTACAAATCTGGAAATAATTATTAACACAAAAAAACTTCACATTGAATCAATGTTCGTTTCTTTAACCATTAGTAATACCGACATTTGAAAAATATTCATGCAGCTAGATGGCAGATAAGACTTCTGGCTATAAATCCTGACTGAACATAACTTGTATTATAATGCTATCACTTGATTAATATATGTACATTAACCATAGATCATGACAACTTTTGTTGACATGGAATATAGCAATCCTTGGGCTAAAGTCATTCCACAAAACCATGGTCACAGGACATGCATTGGTTCCTCTTCTTTGTATGTTCCCCTTTAGCGTGATGCTATGGCTGTGAAAACCAACATGAAAATCAGTCCCAGAAATAAAAGCATGCTATGTGCACTGACATATGGCTGAGATATTATATGGTTCACGTTTAATTATTCCAATCATTCACTATTCTTAGGGATTGTACTTGGCTCTGTAATACCATTTCCAGGTACAGAAAGAATTCTAACTACAAGAACAACAAAAGAAAAAGCAAAGAGAATGGTTGATATAGCTGTAGGTGCCAATCACCATAAAGTCAATTTGAAGCTATAAAATATCTTCTAATAACTACATTTTCCACATATAGTACTTTTCTGACTGATAAGCAAATATTTTCAAGGAAAAGGAACATCACTCATTTCCAAAGAACTCATTCAGTAACCAAGTTTTGTGATCTAGTTTAATCAGTGTGAACAAATCAGGGCATAAACAAAATGATGGACATTGCGTGAGGCTCAGAATGCTATTTCTCACACAGTAATAACCTATTTATATGTATTCTAGTGATTGTTTTAACCTAGCTTTGGCAATTCTAATATTCTTTCTAACTCTTGGGATCATTATAGGTCAGCAAAATCAAGAATACGCACCCTGAACTTTTTCCACTTCTCTGTCATACAGGTCATCTATCATCAATGCATTTGAAAGGTCAATGCCGATTGAAAACTCAGAATATTTTCAGGGATATGTACGTATAAATTGTTTTACTATCCAGATTCATCTTTTCTGAGATAGCATATGCTCTAAAAATATTTTGCAAGTCTTTTCCTGTATGCAAAAATCAATTAAAGATTTGTTATTCACTCTATTTCAGATTGTATTCTAGTTGTTGAAAAATAAAAGTAGGAATAAAAGCATGGCTTTAGCACCAGAGAGCTCATATTCTAGGTGGGAAGAAACTTAAAGGACAACTTTAAAGGTCATAGTGTAGGTGACATGGTCAACGTAAGACCCTGGAACTAAAAAAACTCTTAAATGGGAAGACTTATTCCTCACTGTGCCTTCTACTGTAATTTTCCTGAAGAAAGAATGTGGGGAGACTGAGACAACTCGGAGATTCAGTAATTAATTAGACATAAACTAGGGATCATTCCCAAACAGAATATACTATTTGTTTCCTACTGGTGTTGTAGTCAATTACCAAAATCTTAGTGGCTTAAAACAATACAGTCTCTTTCTCTTAAAGTTTCTGGAGATCAGAAAGTTAAAATTAATTTCTCAGGATTAAAATCAAGGTCTCAGTAAGGCTAGATCCTTCTGGAGGCTCTAGGGGAAAAAAATCCTATTTCTTGCTTTTTTCAGCTTTTAGTGGCCATTTGAATTTCTTGGCCTGTGGCCACTTTCTCTATCTTTAAAATGCATTCCTCTAATTTCTGCTTCTATCATGTCATTACACTGAATTTTCTGAAATTTGACTCTTCCCAGATGGTTGTGATTACGTCAGGACCGTAGGTTAACCCCGTATAGTCTCATCATCTCAAGATCCTTAAGTAAATCATATCTGCGAAGTTCCTTTTGCCATAGAAGGTAACATTTGCAGGTTCTAGGGGTTAGGGCAGGCACATATTTTAAGACAGTTATTCAGTCTACCACACAAACTTTGGCAGGTAAAAAAGACATACAGGGAATTCTAGATTTCTAGGAAAGGTGAGTTTGGGATGCAATTTGATGAATCTGAAGAGGTAGGTGGTTACTGCCTACGTTCTCTTAAAGTGAAAATCTGTAACCACGAGTTGAAAGATTCATTTCCCTCAGTAGGAAATGAAGCACACCATAGGTGACATTATTATCTCACAGATATGATTTTTCAAATGTCTTCACCTTCGTAATGGACTAAAACATACATAAAAGTACAGTTTGAATCTTTTCAAGGTTTGTTGATGACTGAGCTCTGCAATTATAAACTCATATATTTAATTCCAATGCCTCTTGTGTTTATCTTTTTGGCTTTGTGGTACACATTTAATTAACAAAACTTCAATGGTACTTAAAACATAAATGATGTTCCTGCCAAATGAAGATTAAATTATATCATGGCTAGTTGAACAAAGGAACTTTTACATAGAGAAATGTGTTCAGAAAGTTGAGTCATCACATGGCACATGGTGTATGTAATAGTGATATAATGTGCTCAGCAAAAGCACACTGCAGTTAATCAGCTTATTTAGCTATGTATGCTCATTGTGAGCAGCTATTTCGTTTAAGAAACACTTCCTCATTTTCATATTAACATAACTAATTTCAATTCCTTTAATTTTGCCTGTTTGTTTTACATAAAGTTGTATAAAAGCAGTAAGAATAAGAATATCATACAATTATTCATGTTTGTACCATTCAACAGAGTGTTAGTAAAATAATTAGTCACTACCTGAACTTAATGAGACTTCTAAGTTTTAAAAGTGATATATTACTCAAGTTTAAGAAAATTATAGTAGTAAATGTTTACATTAGAAAAAAGAAATCTCAAAAAATAAGATCAAAATATACCCAAACTAAGTAGAAGGAAGAAAATATAGAGGATAGTAGGAATTAAAAGAATAAGCTCCACAACCTGACTGCTTGGTGTTGATTTTTCCCAGTGCATGTTTCAATCAATCGCAGGCAGCATATAGGATGGGGGTCCTGTAAGATTATAATGAAACTAAAAACTTCCCACCCCCTAGCGATCTAGCCATTCAAGTATAGTGCAATGCATCAGTCACATCTGTGGTGATGCTGGTGTAAACAAACCTACTGCACGGCCAATTTAATGAAAGTGTAGCACATACAATTATGTATAGTACATAATACTTGAAAATGATAAGTGACTATGTTACTGGTTTATTTACTTAATATGCTATAATTTTTACCAGTATTTTATAGCATTCTTCTGTTATTTTTAAAAAAATGTTAACTATAAAACAGCCTCAGGCAGGTCCTCCAGGAGATATTTCAGAAAGCATTATTATCATAGGAGACAGCAGCTCCGTGCATGTTAAGACCTTCCAGTGGGACAAAATGTGAAGGTGGAAGACAGTGATATTGATGACCCAGACTCTGTGTAGGCCTAGGATAATGTGTATGTTTGTGTATTAGTTTTTAACCAGAAAGTTTAAAAAGTAGAAGGAAAAAACTGAAAGATATGAAAAATCTTATAAAAATAGAAAGAAAATATTTTCTGTACAACTGTATGTTTGTGTTTTAAATTATTATTACAAAAGTCAAAAGTGTTATAAATTAAAAACTTTATAAAGTAAAAAAGTTACAGTAAGCTAAATTTATTATTAAAGAAAGAAATGTTAAAATAAATGTAGTGTAGCTTAAGTGTGCAGTGTTTATAAAGTCTGCAGTAGTGTACCACAATGCCCTATACCTTCACATTTACTCACTACTAACTCACTAATACCCAGAGCAACTTCCAGTCCTATAAGCTTTCTTCATGGTTACTGCCCTGTATATGTGTTCAATTTTTCATCTTCTTTACTATATTTTTTAATGTACTGTTTTTTGTTTGTTTGTTTGTTTTTTGGAGATGGAGTCTCGCTCTGTTGCCAGACTGGAGTGCAGTGGCACAATCTTGGCTCACCGCAACCTCTGCCTCCCAAGTTCAAGTGATTCTCCTGCCTCAGCCTCCTGAGTAGCTGGGACTGTAGGCACGTGCCACCATGCCCAGCTAATTTTTGTGTTTTTAGTGGAGATGGAGTTTTACCATATTGGCCAGGATGGTCTTGATCTCTTGACCTTGTAATCTGCCCAGCTCGACCTCCCAAATTGCTGGGATTACAGGTGTGAGCCACGGCGCCTGGCCTACTGTACCTTTTCTATGTTTAGATACACTAATACCTATCATTGTGTTACAGTTGCCTACAGTAATGAACACAGTAACATGCTGTACAAGTTTGTAGCCTAGGGGCAGTGGGCTATATCATATAGCCTTGATGTGTAATTCACCATACCATTTAGGATCATGCAATAAACTCTGTGCAGTTCCCACAACTATGACATTGCCTAATGACCCATTTCTCAGGATGTATCCTTGTCATTGAATACCACATGATTGTATATAGAATATTTGAAGATATTAATACTCTATGATCCAAGAATTCCATTCCTGTGCATGTCCACCAGGAGATAAGTGGAAGAATATTCTCAGTAGCCTATGCAATAGCAAAACTTTGAAAACAATCAAAACACTCATCAATGTTAGAATAAAAATATATTTCAGTAAAATCATGTTAGAAAATAGATATGTACACATGCAATGATGTTAATGAATACTGAGAACATAAAAAATGAAAAAAAGTAAATTGTAGCAGCATATCTGTTCACAATTTCTTTCTTTACAATTCAAAACAAAGTGACATTTTGCTTAGAAGTTTGAAATTTTATAGTAAAAGCAACACAAAGGAAATGGAGAAGATAAAATTTGGGTGAGTAGATTGGGGAAGAAAAGAAATTTGTAAGGGCACACAAGAATCTACAGTGTGAGACTACTGATTATTTTTTTCTTTAACATTTATCTCACTACTACTCCACGTAGGTGTTCAGGCTGTCGTTATTCTTTATACCTGACAATGGATAGTTTATAAATATTACATTGAATGAACTCACTGTTTAATAAATTCTTGAAATATTTATTCTTCAAAATCTATTTTAAGCATTAAAATAAAATAATACCCCTTTCAATATTCTGCCATAGAAAGAGGCAAGCTCTTGGAATTTCTTGTCTGTTCAGGTTTCTTGAATGCGGGAATCCCATTTGACTTTTGCATACCCTTGATGGATCTCAGAGTATATCTAAGGCATTCTGTTTATTTTAACAATGTCAAACAATTAAAATAATTCTCACAGATAAAGCTCTTCTTTCACTTAGCAATTTATTCAACCTATCAAGAATGTACTATTTTTAAGTTCCTTCTGTATGCTAAGCATAAGGAAGGTTATTGCCCTCTCACTGTTTACAATTTTAATAGCAGTGATAAGACTAGTCCAAGACAGCTCTTTTGCAAGGCAGTATGAACAGAGCGCTGTCTGAGGAGCAAAAATGCAGGTGCTTTAAGAGTTGAAAGGTGGAAGAATGATTGCTGGAGTAACCATGCAGCTGTTTCAATGCTGTTGCTGCCCGGGGAACTTTATATGCAAATTTCTAGGGTTGGGATCAAGAACTTGGAAGAAGGTCTCAGGAAGGAAATTGAATGTCATAATAATAAAATGAGTGGAAGTGAGACTTCTTTTAAACAACAGCTGTCAGATTCTCTCTGGTAAAGCAAAACACTGCCTGAGACAGATGGGATGGTGTCCATCATCTCAACTGTGAGTTTAATTTAGGTTGACATTCTGACCCCATTTAACTATGCAGGCTTTGGTAATATGTCCTAAGTTCAGGCACGGCACGCAAGATGCTGTGTATTGTGCTAACATAAGGTGGTGAAATTGTTTATGCACGTGTTTGTGGGGGTTGGTGGCAGTGTGTACACATATGTGTATGTATGCCTGTCTGTGTTTGTGTGATAAATGAAAGTATGGAAGTAGCTAGGAGTGTGAAATGAGAGTGGGACTCTCCTTACAGGGAGCTCTTATCAAATAAAAAATGCAACGAGCACACTGGGCTAAACAATATTTTTTTTTTCTAATCTTTCCCTTGGGGAAGATCAAGCACTGCCCCATCTTCAAGAATCATGTCTAAGCAGTTGATTTCCTGATATACTGATCAAACCCTAAACAGTTGCCTAATCTGTAGACCTTCATATCAAATTTCCTGCTGGAGATCTCCACATGGTTTACCAATAGGCATTTCACACTCCACATGTTCAAAAAAAAGTCCTCACCTGTTTATTTTTATTTTATTTTATTTTTAGACAAAGTCTTGCTCTGTCGCCCAGGCTGGAGTGCAGTGGCACGATGTTGGCTCAGGGCAACCTCTGCCTCCTGGGTTCAAACAGTTCTCCTGCCTCAGTCTTCTTGAGTAGCTGGGATTACAGATGCCTGCCACCATACCCAGCTAATTGTTTTGTATTTTTAGTAGAGACAGGGTTTCACTATGTTGGCCAGGCTGGTTTCAAACTCCTGACCTTAAGTGATCCTCTCGCCTTGGCCTCCCAAAGTGCTAGGATTACAGGCGTGAGCGACTGCATCCGGCCCTGTTTTTTTGTTTGGTTTGGTTTGGTTTGGTTTTTTTTTTTTTTCTTTTTGAGACGGAGTCTTGCTCTGTTGCCCAGGCTGGAATGCAGTGGTGCGATCTCGGCTCACTGCAAGCTCTGCCTCCCGGGTTCACACCATTCTCCTGCCTCAACCTCCTGAGTAGCTGGGACTACAGGCACCCGTCACCATGCCTGGCTAATTTTTTGTACTTTTTAGTAGAGATGGGGTTTCACCGTGTTAGCCAGGATGGTCTCGATCTTCCAACTTCGTGATCCACCCGCCTTGGCCTCGCAAAGTGCTGGAATTACAGGCGTGAGCCATTGTGCCCGGCCAGTTTTTAAATTTGACTTCACTCACCTCAGAAAATTAATGCCAGTGTCATTAATGCCAGTCCATCAGTTTCTTCAGTTGTCCATCCTTGAAACATACGGAGACATCTGCAAAAACTTATTTTCACTCAGCAGTTAGGATTAGTTGCTGAATTATGCCATTTACCTCTATAACTTCTTCATCTTCTTGGTATTTTCATTGACATTGCATGGCTTTATGTTCTCATGAATTTTTTTCATTTTATGCATAGTGTCCCATTTTCCTACACTTCTGTCTTTTCATCCAATCTCCTTCACATCTCTCCAAGATATTTTGTCTAAAAAGTAAACCAAACTCTTTGGGAGACCAAGGCAGGTGAATCTTGAAGTCAAGAGTTGAGACCATCCTGGTCAACATGGTGAAACCCTATCTCTGCTAAAAATACAAAAAGTAGCCAGGCATGGTGGCAGGCGCCTGTAGTCCCAGCTACTCGGGGGACTGAGGCAGGAGAATTGCTTGAACCCTGGTGGTGAAGGTTGCAGTGAACCAAGATTTTACCGCTGCGCTCCAGCCTGGGTTACAGAGCAAGATTTTCTCAAAAAAATAAAAAAAAATAAAAATAAAAATAAAGGAAACCAAACTATATTTTACTCCTGCAGAAAATCCTTCAATAAAAGTATATGGCTCTCAAATTAAATACCTGGCACTTCTCCTTACACTCAAGGCCATCAGATACAGCCTACCCTAAATTTCCTTTTGTCAGGTTTTCTACTCTCTAGTTCAGCTGTTTAATTTATAAACATACAGAATATTCTATATGTTACCACCTCTGATTTTGTCAATGTTCCTTCTATGTGGAATTCCTTCACCTCATACTTATCTGTCAAAGTCCCATGCATACCTCAAACCGTCCTTTTATAAAGGTTTTATGTTTTCTAAGTCACAAAGCCATGCGTTCCCTCTATTTAAAATGTTTCTTTTTTTTGTATTTTTTATAGGCGACTTAGATATTCTCAGCTTCTCCATATGACAGGCATAAAATGAGACAGAAATTGTAAATATAAATATGACAGAGTCATACACACATATGTGTCATCAGTATTAGATGTATTACTTCAGCATAAAACAGTCAGACATCATCGTTGCATATAAATGATTAGGCTATTTTGAAATAATAGTAGTATCAGTGAGGCCATGATACTCTGTTTTAGTCTAGGATTCCATGTCTTTAAATCTTTCTCCTGAGAAAATTTCAATACTTCTATTTATTTTTAACCTTATCGCTCTCTTTCTATATATATGTGTGTGTGTGTTTGTGTATCTGTTTATGTGTATATATAGGTGTATCTATATAGAGATATAGATATAATATCTAATAATACACATAACCCTTCAGACATTTTATTGTTATTAGATATGGTGTCTAATATTATACATATATATCTCTCTATATAGATAATATTCTCTCTATATATAGAGATTACACGCATACAAACATATATATGTGTGTAATATATGTGTGTGTATGTGTGTAGTATTAGACACAATATCTAATAGCAAGACACACACACAACCATTCAGACATGTTATTGTTATTAGATATAGTGTCTAATATTACAAATATAGCACAAGTCTAGAAGAAAGCAATAGTAATAGCTCATTTATCTGTGTTAATTAAAGAGGTGAAATCATTATCTAGCAAAATATGTTGAATTTAACAAACTGCATCCAGAAAACATTCTCTAGTTTACCATTTCTATAGGAGGATGCAGTTTTTGTTCTCTTAAGTTTTGTTCTATGTGTGTGGGGTTGGGAAGGGAATGCAGGTGAAGACGTGGCTGAGGGAATAAAAGCCTTGAGAAAAGAGGACTTGCCTTGCTCCTTATGCTGGAGAGATGTCCAGAAGTTACCATGGTTGGTAGTGTTGCCTACAAAGGATGTTACAGTTGAATTTGTCACGTTCATGTCTTAGGCAGCCCTGCTCTGGTCTAGCCCAAGCTCTCACGTGTCCCCTGGTCATGCTATTTGGGGTTTACTATGGAACCTCAAATAGCATGACCAGGGAACACGTGAGAGCTTTTCATTGATTGTATTCCCATAAGCATATTTCCATCACAAGTGGGGCATGTATCTCTTTTGGTTTGTTTTTAGTTTCAATAGCATATAACTTGCTTATTTCACTTCTACGGATACTACCTGTGTCACCAAATAGGTCCCCTTAAACCTCTTGCAAAAAAGAAGAAAGTATTACTTCCTCTACTTTTCTCTGTTAATCTGGAAATGAACATACACATTGTTAAAAATATTTATGGCATTTTATTCCTACTAATTATGAAAAAAAAGAAACAGCAGGAAACAAAATAGCAAATGTTGGTCTACATTTAAAGCATCCATAATGAGGACTCTCCCAGTGTTTTTTCAACTTCCTTAATCTATGGACCATTTTCAGTCAAAAAAAAATTAATAATAAGTACATTTTAATTCTAAGTGTCAATTTTTATAATATTACCTAAAAACATACCAACAAAACTTAATATATATGTTTGAACATAAATGTATACAATAAAATTTATATGTAAAATAAGATAGAAACTTATTTTACTTATAGTTCTGAAACTCTATTAAATTTCATTTTCAAATAAAATACTAACACTTCCTACCAAATCAATAAAATTCAAATTAACAACATTAATTTAATATGCCATAGATTATAATTTTTTAAAAAAATATAATTACCAATGAAATTAAAAATATGAAGCAATACTTTCTCACTTTTATCATTCTTATTTTGATCCTTATTTAAATTATAGTAGTTATCCTTGCCTTTATTTTTGCCTTTAAAAAACTCATAATTTTAACCATCAGGGAATTATTTTGAAGATCCAATCAATTCAATCATGTTCATTAAAAGGCAAAAAAATTTTGGAGTATGAAGTCCTTTATTATATATTTAGTATTATAATTACTTGTTCAAAATTAAATCTATACAACACATCTGCCAGTGAAATAATGATGACATTGACTGCTACGGTACAGATTCTGTTGAGTTCTTCACAGTTGAAAGACCATGTGCCATTTGGTGACTTAATTTCACCACTACTATGCCTTATGTAAATGGCTGTAAAAGCTTTATTTGTACAGCTTGTCATGTTGTAATTTGTCCTTTACTTGGGGCCAATGCAAATGCAAACTCCAGGACTTCAGCAAAGCAGTGGAACATGGGTATAAATTGGTCATACAAACAATCCTTGGTATTCTCATATATATGGGTGTAAGATTATCAAAATAAATGTAGGAAATTCAAAATTCTCTTAAAACTAACAAGTCAATCTCCAGAAATAGTAAGAGTGATAATTCTTTCTTTTATAAACACTCCTTGGCACTTTTTCACGTTCTAGTTCAACTAAGATAAAAACAAAAAAGTTATAAAATGCTAAGTCATTCAGGATTTTTTCCAGATTCCAACATTATTTATGGCTCAAGGTAGATTCAAATAAAAATGAGAGTGTTACTGTTTTACACAGGAAATATCTACTTAGGTCATTTCCCAACAGTTACACAATCCAAAGTAAATTGAATGGATCTTAAATATTTAAAAGAAATAGTCATCTGAGAAAAAAAAAGAAGCTTAAGACTTAGAAGAGATCTGAATTTATTTGCTATTTAGGTAATGAACAATTCATTTGTTCATTAAAGTTTTCTGGAATATCTATCCTATGACACGCACTGGAACAGTTTTACCACTGTATAGTTACATCTACTTTGATTTCAGTTCTCTGGAAATGTTATTGTAGATAATGACCAGATGGGGCCTTCAGTTTTTTGTAAGCTCTGTATTCTATAATTCTAATTACATTGTATTGTTGTATTGCCTCTGTTTTATCCCTCTGATTTTCAATAAACTGTAAAGTCTTTGAATGTTATATGTATATGTTTATTTATTTATACATATATGCATACAATCACAAACAAAAGAAGTGAAAAAACAGCAAACCTCTGTGAATTTAATTTAATTTAATTTTTGTAAAGATGAGGCCTCACTATATTGTCCAAGCTGGTCTCAAACTCCTGGCCTCAAGAGATCCTCCCACCTCAGCCTCCCAAAATGCTAGGATTACAGGTGTGAGCCATCATTCCTGATCAAATTTCAGAGTAAATGATAGAATAATATTCACTCTATGAATACTCAATAAATGTTGTATTTAGTAAAGATGTATTAATGATAGAACGTGAACTTTCCAATAAAAATTAATGCAGAGAAGAATGCTCATTTTTGTTTTAATTATGATAAATTTAATACCATTCTAACTTAGATTTCTTTCTAGCTAAAAGGATATCATAGTAATCCATCACAGTAGTCTTACAGATTAAAGAAAAGATTACTTGGGTAAAAATAAAGCCATCATAGTAGTCTTACAGATTAAAGAAAAAATTACTTGGGTAAAAATAAAAGCAACAAGATTTTTCTAAGGGATTTTTAGGTACATTTTGCTTTATGTCATAATGTGGACAACCATCCATACTTATATCAAAATTTAATTAGCAAATCATAGGTTTAATTATCATCTACTATCTGTGTTTCCACAATAATTCATTTCTGCTCAAGCCATATCATGATATATCAGGCTATGATTTTAACTATTGCCAAAAAGTAAAGTTTGATATTGTATTGCATTCTACACTTTTCCCATACAGAAATAAGAGGTAATGCATTATCAAACATGGTAAAAACCATCATGTTCTAAAGCTACAGATAAAGATGCACGTGATACAGGCATACAAGAGTAATCTCAGAATTAAGAACAAGGTAAAATAACAAAAATTTGGTAAAGTTAAAGAAAAAGAAAACTCCTATTAATATTATTTCTATCAGGTATTTTCTGCAATCAAGACCTTTTAAAGCTAGCATTGGAAAGGGCCGGCCACAGTTCATATCATTCTTTCCCAAACATGTTTAAATCAGGCTCTTTGAGGTCCTTTGTTTCAAGGAAATTAGCTCTGATTTAATAGTTTGAGGAAAAAACAACAACAACAGTATTCACTGTATCTTCGGGTTAGCTCCACACTTAAGAAGCGAAGGCATGAAAAGTAGGATTTGACAATATCAAATGAAAACATTAGAAGCAAAAAAAAAAAAAGCAAGGTATTTATTCAGTTCTGACACATAGTCAACTTTTAGATGATAAGAATAAATTTAATCTTATAGTCCAGATAATTTAGGACACTTATGTAGCTTATTTTAGTTTAGCTAGATGTTGGCTTTTTGCTTTTTTGTTTTGTCCTAATAAAATGGTGTGAAAAATAAAACATGTAATTGGTATGTACAAACTTAGTTGCTGACAAAGGGCTGAACTTGAGGTATAGATTGGATCATTTAGCAGATAGCTTCTTAAAAGCAAGATCTTGTTTTAAAATTATTTAAAAAGTGTATCTTTGGCAAGAGAGGTGAGAGAGAGGATAGATCTGAGCAATAAGAAATCAATCTGTTGCATTACTGCTTTCGGCCTCCAGATGAGTTTAATTCTTAATGCTTTCTTCATTACCACCACCTTACACTTTACTGTGCTCTATTTGGCCTTTGAAAATTTAGGATATTATCTGAAAACTTTCTTCCTCAGGAATTCATTTTTCTTGACTTCATTAACTTACTAAAATTAGTTCTCAGAATTAAATATGGCCAGTAAACTTTGCAGGGCATATACTAATTTACAGGCATATATGAAGACATTTTCACTGTTATATGAAATTTTCAAAAATACCAGTAAGTAATTGATTCAATTAATTCTTATGAAAATAGATCTGTTATTTTCCCATTATTCCAAAGCTTTAAGTAAAGAACCTGATTTTAAAACATTTGTCAAATTTGCACACCATTTGACATAGTCAACATTATTTCCCTCCCCCTTAAGCTGACACCAACTAAACCTATAAAAAATAATATATAGAGATAAATTATAATGGTGATTATAGAAAAAAGGGGGAATTTAGCAATTTCCAAATTAATCAAGTGTGAAATAAAACTTTACAACTCATGTCAATATCTGCTTTGTCTTAGATTGAGTTATCTTGTGTGTATATACATGCTTTGGTAAAATTAAACAGATAATCACAAATTCTACTCTTGTTTTTTCATATTGCAAAATCCACAGTCCAAATGAAGTAAATCAATAAAATAAACTATCAAATAAAGTTTGTGTATGGATTACAAGCATTCAGGACATAGATATATGTACTAGTCAGAGTTCTCTAGAGGGACAGAACTAATAGCAGATATATATATATATATATATATATCTCAAGGGAGTGTGTGTATATATATGTATATATATATACACACACACACAAGGGAGTGTGTGTGTGTGTGTGTATATATATATATATATATCTCAAGGGGATATATATATGTCTCAAGGGAGTTTATTAAATGTTACCTCACACAATCACAAGGTCCCAAAATAGCCCATCTGCAAGATGAGAAGAAAAGAGAGCCAGTCCAAGTATCAAAACTGAAGAACTTGGAATCCAATGTTGGAGAGCAGGAAGCATCCGGCATGGGAGAAGGATGTAGGCTGGAAGCCTAGGCCAGTCTCTCTTTTCACATTTTTCTGCCCGCTTTACATTCTAGCCACACTGGCAGCTGACTAGATGGTGCCCACCCAGATTAAGGATGGGTTTGCCTTTCCCAGGCCACTGACTCAAATATTAATCTCCTTTGGCAACACCCTCACAGATACAAACATAATCAATATTTTGCATCCTACGATCCAATCAAGTTGACACTCAGTATTAACCATCCCAAGTCCACCCCTTGTCAACTTGAACCCATTCACATCTCCTGCGATCATACATAATCTTAAAATAAAAACAATAATAAGGTGATAATTACCCCTAACAGAATACAACTATCCTTTGTACAACTGGGAACACACCAATCCCCAATCCAAATAACATTATGTAATGTTAATAATACATAAATGCTCATTTGAAGTCAGTATGTCTTATGTCACATGATAAAGCAAAAAGGAAACAAAATGATATTTTCTTAGTACAAGTGTCTAGATGCACAAACATGTTTTTAACAAAAGAAGCTGGAAATACTCTGACAATTACAGTCCTCGTTTCTGCAGCTGGTCATGTGGTTGAAGCTGGTATTGATGACTACCTTCTGCTACTACACATTCTGAATTCCCTTTGCCTTCAGCATGCACCTCAGCAGGTCATGGCTTTTTCCTGGTGGACTGACCCAAACCTTCACTTCTGAGAGGTCTGGGTCATTTGTAGTCCTGCCTGGATTGGGCTGTTGTAGTTCCCCATTGAACTTAATCACAAGACATAGTAATATTAAGATATGCCCTAATTGATTTCCTGTATTTCATGCATACTCTTCCTGCCTCAGTTGTGGAGTAGTAGATTGATTTCGTCTTCATAGTCCAGATCAATCACTCCAGCCAACACTGTAACTCCCTTCTTAGCCTGTTGATGTAAAGGTAGGAGGACCCCAAAGTGCCAAGGTGGCAATCTTAACTTCCATGTAATTGGAATTGTCATTGTTTCTCCTGGTGGCAGCATTCGTCCCTCTGAAACTAAGACCTCTAGGCCAGCAGAATGTAACGTGGCAGGAACAGGAAGCAAAAATTTTGCTAGTGGATCACTAGGAGTGATGGTGAGTGGTGCCACTTCTACTTCTACCCCTTGACTCCTGGATCTGTGAATCCTGGCTGTGGAAGAAACCGTACCATATATTGGACACTGATTCAGAGCATACACAGTGTTCTGGAGAACTTTGCCCCAGCCCTGCAAAGTATTGTCACCTAGTCAGCACTGTAATTGTGAATTCAAAAGGCTATTCCACCATTCTATCAATCCAGCTGCTTCAGGATGATGGAGAAGATGGTAAGACCAGTGAATTCCATGAGCATGAGCCCACCGCCTTGCTTCTTTAGCCATAAAGTGAGTGCCTTGGTCAGAGGAAATGCTGCGTGGAATACCATGACGGTGGATAAGGCATTCCGTGAGTCCATGGATGGTAGTCTTGGCAGAAACATTGCATGCAGGATAAGCAAACTCATATCTAGGTAAGTGTCTATTCCAGTGAGGAAAAGCCTCTGCCCTATCCATGATGGAAGAGGTCCAATATAATCAAATTGTCAGCAAGTAGCTGGCTGACCACTCTGAGGAATGGTGCCATATCGAGGGCTCAGTATTGATCTCTGCTGCTGGAAAATTGGGCACTCAGCAGTGGCCATATCCACATCAGCCTTGCGAGTGGAAGTCCATGTTGCTGAGCCCATGCATAACCTCTATCAGTGCCACCATGGCCACTCTGTTCATGGGCCCATTGGGTGATGACAGGGGTATCTGGGGAGAGAGGCTGAATGGTGTCCACAGAACGGATCACCCTATCCACTTGATAATTAAAATCCTCCTCTGCTGAGGTCACCGCTGGTGAGCAATCACGTGGGATACAAATATCATCACAGTTTTTGATCACTCAGAGATGTCCATCTACATACCTCTTCCCTGAATTTCTTTGTCACCAGTTTTCCAGTCATGCTTCTTCCAAGTCCCTGACTATACAGCGAAACCTTTGACTGTAGTCCATGAATCAGTATATAAAGACACACCTGGCCATTTCTCCTTACATGCAAAGTGCACAACCAGGTGCACTGCTTGACGTTCTGCCTATTGGGTAGATTTCCCTTTACTGCTGTCCTTCAGGGATGCCCCAGAAAGGGGCTGTAGTGCTGCAGCTCTCCACTTTTGGGTGGTGCCTGCATATCTGTCAGAACCATCTGTGAACTAGGTCCTATTCTTCTCTTCCTCTGTCAACTGATCATAGGGAACTCCCAATGAGGCCATTGGTGCAGGCTGTGGGGGAAAAGGCAGGGTGGCAGGAGTGGAGACCACAGGCATTTGAGACACTTCCTCATGTAACTTACTTGTGCCTTCAGGACCTGCTCAAGCCCGGTCAGTGTATACCACTTCCATTTGATGATGAAATGCCGCTGTGCATGACCCACTTTATGGCCAGATGGGTCAGACAGCACCCAGTTCATGATAGGCAGCTCAGATCACATGGTTACTTGATGACCCATAGTCAAATGTTTAGTTTCCACAAAAGTCCAGTAACAGGCCAAGAGCTGTCTCTCAAAAGGAGAGTAGTTATCTTCAGAAGATGGCATGGCCTTGGCTCCATAATACTAGAGGCCTCTGCTGTGATTCACCTATGGAGGCCTGCCAGATCTCCAAATAGCAACCCTATCTGCCACTGATACCTCAGGAACCATTGGATCTGCTGGATCATATGGTCCAAGTGGCAGAGCAGCTTGCACTGCAGCCTGGACCTGTTGCAGAGCCTTCTACTGTTCTGGACCCCACCCAAAACTGGCAGTCTTTCGGGTCACTCAATAAATGGGCCAGAGTTACATACCCAAATAAGGGATGTGTTGCCTCCAAAATCCAAATAGGCCCACTAGGCATTGTGCCTCTTTCTTGGTTGTAGAAGGGGCCAAATGCAGCAACTTATCCTTCACCTTAGAAGGAATATTTCGACAGGCCCCATATCACTGTACCCTTAGGAATTTTACTGAAGTAAAATTTGTTTACTAAAATTTCTTGAATTTTAGTCGGATTTATTTCCAATCCTCTCGTACACAAATGTCTCACCAATAAGTTCAGTGTGTTTGCTACTTCTTGCTCACTGGATCCAATCAGCATAATGTCATCAATATAATGGAAGAGTGTGATACTCTTACAGAAGTGAAAAGCAATCAAGAGCTCTCCAAATAAGATTATGACACAAAGCTGGAGAATTCACATACTCCTGAGGTAGGACAGTAAAAGTATGTTGTTGGCCTTGCCAGCTGAAGGCAAATTGCTTCTGGTGGGCCTTATGAACAGGAATGGAGAAAAAGGCATTTGCCGAGTCAATGGCTTCATAACAGGTCCCAGGAGATGTATTAATTTGCTCAAGCAATGAAACCACATCTGGTACAGCAGCTGCAGTTGGAGTCACCACTTGGTTAAGCTTACAATAATCCACTATCGTTATCCAAGAAACATTCGTCTTCTGTACAGGCCAAATGGAGATTTGAATGGGGATGTGGTGGAATCACCACCTATGTGTCTTTCAAGTCCTTAATGGTGTCACTAATCTCTGCAGTCCCTTCAGAGATGAGATATTGTTTTTGATTTACTATTTTTCTAGGTATAGGCAGCTCTAATTGCTTCCATTTGGCCTTTCCCTTCATAATAGCCCTCACCCTACCAGTCAGGGATCCAATGTGGGTGTTCTGCCAGCTGCTAAAAATATCCATGCCAATTATGCATTCTGGCACTGGGGAAATGACCACAAGATGAGTTTGAGGACTCCCTGGACCAACTGTAAATCAGACCTGAGTTAAAACTCCATTAATTACCTGACCTCCATAAGCCCCTACTTTAACTGGAGGACCACAGTGATGCTTTGGGTACCCTGTAATCAACATCAGCTCAGAGCCAGTCAGTAGTCCCTGAAATATCTGATCATTTCCCTTTCTCCAATGCACAGTTACCCTGATAAAATGCTAAATGTCTCCTTGAGGAATGATGGGAGAAAGATTTTTTGCATAAATTGTCAGTTTCTAAAGAGGAACCAGCCTCCCCTTCATTCAAGAGGTTCTGGGTCTGTAAATAGACTCAAGTCTGAAAATTGATTGAGGGGCTCTGATTCTCTGTTTTCCTAATTCAAATTAGTCTTTTGTCCATTTCACCTAGAAGTTTTCTGCTTATGTAAATTAAGTAGAAATGCAGTAGGCTTCCTATGAATTTCACTTCTAGAAACACCGTGATTCATTAGCCAATGCTAGAACTCTACACAAGTCAGAGTATTTTGATTGCTGCTTTGTCTCTGCTGTCTGTTATGACAACTATGATCACCTTGCCTTTGACAGTTGAGTGCCGCCACTTGGCTCCTGCCACCTCAGGACCCAATTTTTCCCATTGTATTTGAATTTTGTAGTTGAGTCACTTCAGTTCCCATGGTTAGATCTGACATACAGAGTATAGCTATTACAGGGCCCTTCAAACATGCAGGTGCTGCTCTCAAAAATCTATTTCACAAGGCATTTGTCAAGGATATATCTTCTGGACCCTCCCAGCTGGGATGAGGTCTAAAGTGACTAATCCACTCCACCATCTTAATATCCTTAAGCCTTTGGGTCCCTTCCTCTACATTAGACAAAGGGAGATCAAGCATTTCCAGCTCATTCACAGTGGGCCATCTTTTAATCCATATTTCAGCTATCCAAGCAAATAGACTATTAGAACCTTTTTTAATTCCCTGAGCTGCAACATTAAATGCAGAGTCCCTACTTAGTGGGCCCAAATCAATAAATTCAGACTGATCCAACTCTATGTTCCTTCCACCATTATGCCACACCCTTAATATCTATTGCTATGTCTATTCTCCAGATTTTTGTTAGTGTAAATTAGAAAATTCAAGCAGTTTTTTAAATTGTAGCATAATTCCTCATGGGTCGCACTCTCAATCTCACCTCTAGGCGTCCACCAGCACTTTAGCTATAGGTTTAGGTGCAAACAGGGGTGTTGGGGCTGGCTCCTCAAGAGAATTAACATTATTTTGCCAGGTAACTGCCTCAGGGGAGGTCGTCACTGTTGCCTCAGAAACTTCAGAGTTCAACTCCTCAGACAAACGTGGAAAGGCTGATGGCAGCATGAGTGGGGAGAGGATGTTGCCACTAATGGGGATGGGGAAGGTATCTTTCTGGCAAAAAAAAGCTTGATCAGCATTGACAAACTCAGCATCCCTGGTTTCATCAGGGTCCTCCCACATGTCCCCATTGCAAGTAGCAGGGTTCCATTCTTTTCCAATTAATGCCCTCACTTTAGCAGTAAACATCTGGTGACACTGCATGTCTCTTTTGTTGCATGTCAGCCACTTGCATGATAAAAGCTTCTGTCTTTCCACAATTTCGGCTCTTTCTCTACAGGAGATAATACTCTCACTCAGGGCAATCTTAGCAGATTTGAGGCTCCGTATCTGCTTCTGAAGCTGAGAGTTAGAATCCCTGAGTTCATCATTTTCTTTCATCTCTTTGTACACTGAAATTTGGAGCAACCGACCAGCTTCATTATGTTCCTTGGTACTCCACATATGGTCAAAGGTTTTATGTACAGAGTCACTAAACTCCTTGCCTCTCACAAGCAGTGACTCAGGAGTGTCAAATGCATTTATTTTGCATAACTCTCTAAACAATTTATGCAGGACTATCAGTGTTCTCCATACTATTAAAAGTAGAGTCCTTTTTTGAGCATTCTTGCATCTAATCATATTAAAAAGCCAACTCCGGAAACTCCCAAACCAATGAAAGAACTCCATCCTTAATATTCTGCTCCGCTGGAACCACTCCTGGTACCAAAATCTGTATTAGTCAGGGTTCTTTAGAGGGACATAATTAATAGGATAGAAATATATATTATCTATCTATCCATCCATCCCTCTCTATATATTTCTATATATATCTATATTTCCTCCTATATATAATATATATAAATATATATATAAAGATGTAGGCTGGGAGGTTAGCTAGGTCTAGTCTTTTCACATTTTTCTGCCTGCTTTATGTTCTAGCCACACTGGCAGCTGATTAGATGGTTCCAACCCAGATTAGGGGTGGGTCTGCCTTCCCCAGTCCCCTGACTCAAATGTTAATCTCCTTTGGCAACACCCTCACAGACACCTCCAGGATCAATACTTTGCATCTTTCAATCCAATCAGGTTGACACTCAGTGTTAACCATCACAATATATTACTGACAAACTTAAATGTATACCTACCACTACTTCGAAAGCAACATGTTCTGTCCTCAACAGCCAATCATACTTTTAACAATTACATAGACTGCCCTAAGCTATTACAAATGCAAATATAGTTGATCATATTCTTTTTTATACAAAACAATTAACTTCACTGTTTGGAAGAATATTTAAATAAACTAATTGTCTTTTTCAAACAGTAATTAATTTTGCATATACAATATCCAAGTCACATTAGTTTTATACAGAACACTGCTTTCAAGAGATCAAAGGATTTTTCTAATGTAATCTTTAACAATGTTTGCAAAACCCACTAAATTTTATAGTTACTAATCCTATTCTAGTTTGAAGGATAGAAAATACCAGTTAAGCATAACTTAATCGCCTCTCCTTTTGTTTGGTTAACTCTTTAACACTGTGGGTTACCCAGACTAAACATGAGGCCTAGGGTATTTGCTGAGAAAAATAAAATAATATAAACACAATCTAACTTTTTTTTTATGGTTCCTGAACTCAGCCTCTTCTGTACCTTTGTGCGTCGAGGGTATAGACGGGCACCAGCCTCTGCCTTGTCTCAGGTCTTGGGACAATGTCTGGGGGTAAGAGAAGCTGAAAGGAGATGAGCCTTGGAGGAACAAATCAAATCTCAGTTAAAAAAAATCTTAAGTTTTTAAATTTTAAAATACATCCTCAGTTCCTCTTAGAATGATAATCTTTTTTCCTGTTATCATTGAAATTAATTATAAAAAAGGTAACTTTTTGGGGAATAGTAGTATGAAAATCATCAATAACACAAATTTTAATCATCAGAAGTTGAACAACTAAAGAAAATGAGAAACATGTCTCTTCTGAAATTGAGGTAAAAAAAACTGACTAGTTCATTAATTTGATCTTTTTAACTTTAAAATATTTAAAGTATTGCATTTTGAAAATGTAAAGTGAGTGTTCAAAATCCTAATTCATAAGGATGTTGTAGAAATGAAAAGCAATTATATGAGAAAATGTTGGCAGAATGGCTGGCACCTAGTCAGCACTAGGTAAATTGCTGAATGTTATTACTAATGAAATACATATTTGCTAGACAATTTCACAGTTTATCTTGGTGAAAAGTGTTGGGAATTGCTGTGCAAATGGAACTTCTTTTAACATATAATGGGTTTAAAATCATGGAAGGAGGTATCTTTAAAGTCAGATTTATTTGCCATTTAATAAAAGTAAAAAAGTAAATATCACCACAGTTGTGGTGGCCAACAAGAAGAAATCAGAGATAGAGAGAGAGAGGGGGAAAAAAAGAGAGAAAGAGAGAGAGAGAGAGAGAGAGAGAGAGAGAGAGAAACAGAGAGTGAGAGAGAGCAAGTGAGCCAAACAGGTGTGGAGGCTCCTGCCAATATGCTGTATTC
Source organism: Theropithecus gelada (assembly GCF_003255815.1). Taxonomy (NCBI): domain Eukaryota; kingdom Metazoa; phylum Chordata; class Mammalia; order Primates; family Cercopithecidae; genus Theropithecus; species Theropithecus gelada. The sequence goes on from NC_037671.1 coordinate 165,511,660, forward strand.
CAGGCTGGAGGCCACTTGGAACCTTGAACCTCAACATGTTAATTTACAAAGAGTTTTCAAAATATGCACAACCAGTAGATTTCACAAGCACTTCCATTTTCAGCACAATCCACTTACAAAAGCCTGGAGAGAAAAGAGTTAGGTATAGTCTTTTAGTAAAACTAAAAATAGCAACTAATAAAATATTAACAAGAACAAATCTATATGAAATGCAAACACCAATCTTTCAGTAACACAGGCCGCTTTCCATGGTAAAAGAAGGTGAACAGAAAAGAAAAATTCATGAAAATCAACAGCACTATAGGTACTACTGAGTATCTGTATACCAACATTCTCTTGAATTAAAAGAATTTTTCCTTTTCCAAAGTATGAATTCATGATGTATTGAGTTTATTATTTCTGCCATTTTGCAAAAATTAAAAGACAAATGCCTTATGAAGACACTTCTTACTTTTAAAGATAATTATGTATTAAAATTTGAGTGTTTTTTAAAATTTGTATTCCTTAAGGTAGGTGGGGAAATGATACATCAAGTTAAAGTTAATCTCTTTGTGCCTCTTATAAACTAGGCCTTTTATCTACATTGTCTCTAATCCCCTAATACCATAAATAAATTATTCTATCTACATTTTATAGATGAGCAACCTGAGGTTCAGTGAGATTAAGAAGTTTGCTTCTGCATATTTTAACAAATCAAATACATAGTATTACAACATAATGTTTGTGGCATTAAAATATGTATTAATTCCAATGTGTACTATTGTTTTTACTATGGAAATGTAAGTTATTTTATTTGCTTTAACCATCATTAGTCAACATAATGTGTTCAAATATTAATATCTGATGGTAATATTAATTTGTAGCATAGGAAGGTATATTAACATGTTTAACATTACAAATCTGGTAAGTAAAGGAGTCAGAATCAGGAACTAATACTATAAATAAAATATCAATAATTTTTTTGTAGCTAAGACCTATTTGGATATAATTTATTATCTCTTAAGCAAATACCTAGAAACATAAGCCTTTCTTAATATATGATAATATTGATTTCCTATATCCAATCTTTATGGATATTTATATAATAACATAATATGTTATCATTACCATAAAATATTTTCCAGCTTGATTGGTGTAGATGACATATTATTATTTTATGAAATAATAAATATAAATTGAACATAATACAAGAAAAATATTAAGTGAAAACACACAGTGTAAAGGAAGCATATTAAGTTCCACAATATATTATGTAATCTTTATAACTGTCAAATCTAGAACTCACACTCATAAGTGTTCATCTATGAATCCCATGCACTGAACCATTAATGTTTTATGAATTTTTTGATGAATAACATTGAACATTTTACTATGTTTATTATCTAATTACACTTTAATTTTATGAATTGCTAATTTGTCTCTAGATCATTTTTTATTTGAATTTTTGAATTCTTATTGATTGCCAATACTGCTTATGTATGAAAATTAAGTTGTGGAATATATTACAAATGCAGTTTCTACTTTTCCTTTGGTGTTTCAAAAAAATAATGTTTCTTTTTTTTTGACATAACCATTTTAGATTTTCACCTTGTCAAACCTAGCTCTCTCTATATTCTGTAATGGTGCATCCTGTTATGATGATAAAATTATACAAATATGTCTCATGATTTCATTTGATTTTTTAATGATTGCCATTCTAACTGGCATGAGATGGTATCCCATTGTGGTTTTGATTTGCATTTCTCTAATGACCAGTGAGGATGAGTTTATTTTTTTTTTTTCCATGTTTGTTGGCTGTATAAATGTCTTCTTTTGAGAAGTGTCTGTTCATATCCTTTGCCCACTTTCTGATAGGATTTTTTATTTTCTTGTAAATTTCTTTAAGTTCCTTGTAGATTCTGAATATTAGCCCATTGTCAGATGGATAGATTGTGAAAATTTTCTCCCATTCTGCAGGTGGCCTGTTCATGCTGATTATAGTTTCTTTTGCTGTGTGGAAGCTCTTTAGTTTACTTACATACCATTTGTCCATTTTGGCTTTCATTGCAATTGCTTCGGTGTTTTAGTCATGATGTCTTTCCCCATGCCTATGTCCTATATGGTATAGCCTACGTAATCTTTTAGGGTTTTTATGGTTTTAGGTCTTACATTTAAATCTTTAATCCACCTTGAGTTAATTTTTGTATAAGGTGAAAGGAAGGGGTCCAATTTCAGTTTTCTGCATTTGGCCAGCAAGTTTTCCCAACACCATTTATTAAATAGGGAATCCTTTCCCCGTTGATTGTTTTTGTTAGTTTTGTCAAAGATCAGATAGTTGTAGATGCGTGGTATTATTTCTGAGGCCTCTGTTCTGTTCCATTGGTCTATATATCTGTTTTGGTACCATTACCATGTTGTTTTAATTACTATAGCCTTGTAGTATAGTTTGAAGTCAGGTAACATGATGTCTCCAGCTTTGTTCTTTTTGCTTAGGATTGTCTTGGCTATACAGGCTCTTTTTTTGGTTCCAATTTTAGGTATTTTTTCTAATTCTGTGAAGCGGTCAATGGTAGCTTGATGGGAATAGCATTGGATCTATAAATTACTTTGGGCAGTATGGCCATTTTCACCATAGTGATTCTTCCTATCCATGAGCATGGGATGTTTTTCCATTTGTTTGTGTCCTCTCTTATTTCCTTGAGTAGTAGTTTGTAGTTCTCATAAATTTTGAAATAATATTTTAATCTTGGAAGAGTGACAACTTTATGTAAGGGTTCACTTTGATGAATACTATCTACAAGGGACACATTCCAAGACCTTCAGAAGATGCCTAAAACTGAACCCTGTATATACTATTGTTTTCCTGTAAATACATATCCATGACAAAGTTTAACTTATTAATTAAGTGCAGTAGAATATTAAAAGCAATAACTAGTAATGCTATAGAACGACTAAAACAGTATCCTGTGTACAATTTCATGGATAGAAGATTTGTTCTTACTGCTAATTTTAGCAACATCAGCATATGATTTTTTTCCTTATTGAGAACTTTTACCTTTTCATTTAAATGAAGTACTTGATGGCTTCTTTTTGACATATTTGAATTGCCAGAATCACTACTTTTGCACTTCAGGGACCTTATGAAGTAAAATAGGAGTTACTTAAACACAAATGCTTCAATACTCTGGGACAGTTGATATAACCGAGACAGCTACCGAGTGGCTCATAAGGAGACAGTTTCTACAGGTGAATCCACTGGACAAAGGGATGTGTCACAATTCAAGGTGGGATAGAGCAGATGGCACAAAATGTCATCACACTTCTCAGTACCATGTGCAATTTAAAACCTATGAATTTCTGGCCAGGCATGGTGGCTCACGCCTGTAATCCCAGCAATTTGGGAGGCCGAGGCACACAGATCATGAGGTCAGGAGATTGAGACCATTCTGGCTAATGAAGTGAAACCCTATCTCTAATAAAAATACAAAAAAATTAGCCAAGCATGGTGGCGGGCGCCTGTAGTCCCAGCTACTCGGAAGGCTGAGGCAGGAGAATGGCGTGAACCCAGGAGGCGGAGCTTTCAGTGAGCTGAGATGGCACCATTGCACTCCAGCCCAGGTGACAGAGTGAGACTCTGCATCAAAAAAAAAAAACAAAAAAAAAAAAACAAAAAAAAAACTTATGAATTGCTTATTTCTGGAATTTTCCATTTAATATTTTTGTTTTCGAAACACCTGGGGTTTGGAATACATCCTGCCATTTGTCGCAGAGAAAGCCAATGACCGAGATGATGAGTCTGCCAAGGAAAAAGGCTTTATTCAGGTGCTGCAGCTGAGGATATGGGAGATCAGTCTCAAATCCATCTACCTGACCAACTAAAATTAGGGGTTTACATAGCCTGGGAGAAATAGAACTATGTACGGGAAAACAGGAATTCAGGAAGGGTAAGGAAGCAGTCCTGATGAATGAAAGGCCTGGCATCTCATTGAATGGGATAATCTGGGAAGTTTCAGTTCTTTAACACTTTTTGAGAGGCCTAGGGGTCCTTTCCTGAGGAAGGAACTCAGATAAAACAAATGTGAGTTTTAAGCTTTAAGACGAGAGTGGTCAATTTCTATGTTTATTAAAAACAAACTGTGTATGTATGGGACTATTGGGTCAGTTTCATTTTTAGACTATAGTTGATTATAGGTAACTGAGGAAGGACTACAGGCATACCTAAGAGATAGTACAGGTTTGGTTTCAGACCACCACAATAAAGCAGATATCACAATAAAGCAGGTTATACAAATTTGTTTGTTTCCCAGTGCATATAAAAGCTGTACGTGCATCACACTGTAGTCTATGATATGCAATAGCATTGTGTATAAAAAATACATGCCTTGAGGCATGTGACTTAAGCCTGTAATCCCAGCACTTTTGGAGGCTGAGGCAGCTGGATCATCTGAGGTCGGGAGTTCAAGACCAGCCTGACCAACATGGTGAAAGCCTATCACTACAAAAATAATAATAAAAAAATATTAGCTGGGCATGATGACAGGTGCCTGTAATCTCAGATACTCTGAAGGCTGAGGTGGAAGAATCACTTGAACCTGAGAGGTGGAGGTTGCAGTGAGCTGAGATCGTGCCATTGCACTCCAGCCTGGGCAACAGAGTGAGACTGTCTCAAAAAAAAAATTAATTAATTAATTAAATACATGCCTTATTTTAAAAATGCTTTACTGCATTAAAATGCTAACAATTATCTGAGCCTTCAGTAACTCATATCTTTTTTCTGGTGGAGGTGTGCCTCAATGTCTATGGCTGCCAGCTGATCAGGCTGGTAGTTGCTAAAGGTTGAAGTGGCTGTGAAAATTTCTTAAAATAAGATAACAATGAAATTTGACCCATTGATTGACTCTTCTTTTTTAAAAAAATGTTTCTCTGTAGCATGTGATGATCTTTGATAGTATTTACCTACATTTAGAACATCTTCCAAAATTAAAATCAATTCTCTTAAACCCTGCTGCTTTATCAACTAAATTTATGTGCTATTCTAAACCCTTATTATTATTTCAACAATGTTTATGTCTTCACCAGAAGTAGAATCCATCTCAAGAATCCACTTTCTTTGCTCATCCAGAAGAAACAACTTCTCATCCATTTAAGTTTTATCATGAGATTGCAGTAGTTCAGTCATACCTTCAGGCTCCGTTTCTAATTCTGGTTCCTTTGCTGTTTCTACCACATCTGCTATTACTGCCTCCACCGAAGTATTAAACCCCCCAAAGTCATCCTTGAGGTATGGAATAAATTTCTTCCAAATTCCTGTTGATGTTGATATTTTGACATCATTCCCTGAACCATGAGTGTTCTTAACAGCATTGAGAGTAGTGAATCCTTTGCAGGTCTTCATTTCACTTTGCCCAGCTCCATCAATGTAATCACTATCTATGACAGCTATATCCTTATAAAATGTGTTTCTTAAATAATAAAACTTGAAATTTGAAATTAGCCCTTAAGCCAGGAGCTATTGAATGAATGTTGTGTTAGCAGGCATGAAAACAACATTAATCTTTTGTACATCTCCACAAGAGCTATTGGGTAACCCGATGCATTGTCAATGAGTAGCAGTATTTTGAGTGGAATACTTTTTCTGAGCAGTAACTCTCAACAGTGGGTTTAAAATATTCAGTAAACCATGCTGTCATTCAGGCTTTGTTATTCTATCTATAGAACACAGGCGGGGTAGATTTAGCATAATTTTTCAAGGCCCTGGGATTTTCAGAAGGTAAATAAGCATTATCTTCAACTTAAATTCTCCAGTTGCATTAATCCTTAGAAAGAAAGTCAGTGCCTGTCCTTTGAAAATTTGCAGGCATTGACTCCTCTTTAGCTACAAGAGTCCTAGATGGCATTTTTTTCCAATAGAAGTCTGTTTCATCTACATGGAAAATCAAGTGTTTCATGTAGCCACCTTCATCAATGTCTTAGCTAGATCTTATAGGTCACCTGCTGTAGATTCTACATCAGCACCTGCTGCTTCACCTTGAACTTTGATGTTACAGGGATGGCTTCTTTCTTTAACCTCATAAACCAAACTCTGCTAGCTTCAGACTTTTCTTATGCACCTTTCTCTCCCCTCTTAGCCTTTATAGAAGTGAAGAGAGTTATGAACTTGCTCTGAATTAGGCTGTGGCTTAGGGGAATGTTGTGACTGCTCTGATTCTTTTATCCAGATTATTCAAACTTTCTTTGTATCAGCAATACAACTGTTTTGCTTTCTCATCATTTATGTGTTCACTGGAGTAGCACTTCTAATTGTCTTCAAGATCATTTCCTTTGCATCTACAACTTGGCTAATTGTTTGGCACAAGAGGCCTAGCTTTAAGTCTATCTTGCCTTTCAACATGCCTTCCTCTCTAAATTTAATCATTTCCAGCTTTTGATTTCAAGTGAGAGACATGTGACATGGCTTGGCTGTGTCCCCACCCAAATCTTGTCTTGAATTCTAGTTGCCAAGATCCCCACATGTCTTAGGAGGAACCCAATGGGAGGTAACTGAATCATGAGGATGGTTTCCCCCATGTTGTTCTCCTGATAGTGAGTGAGTTCTCATGAGATCTGATGGTTTTATAAGTGGCTCTTCCCTCTTTGCGTGGCGTTTCTTCCGGCTGCCTTGTGAAGAAGGTGCCTTGCATCTGCTTTGCCTTCTGCCATGACTGTGAGTTTCCTCAGGCTTCCCTAGCCACGCTGAACTGTGAGTCAATTAAACCTCTTCCCTTTCTAAATTACCCTTTCTAAATTACAGTCTTGGGCTAAATTACAGTCTTGGGCTCTTCATTATAGCAGTATGAAAATGGACTAATATGGCTGGGCATGGTGGCTCACACCTGTAATCCCAGCACTTTTGGAGGCCAAGGCGAACGGATCAGGAGGTCAAGAGATTGGGACCATCGTGGCCAACGTGGTGAAACCCGTCTCTACTAAAAGTACAAAAATTAGCTGGGCTTGGTGGCATGTGCCTGTAGCCCCAGCTACTCTGGAGGCTAAAGCAGGGGAATCGTTTGAACCCGGGAGGCAGAGGTTGCAGTGAGCCAAGATGGCGCCACTGAACTCCAGCCTCCTGATAGAGCGAGACTCCGTCTCAAAAAAAAAAGAAAAAAGAAAGAAAAGAAAGAAAAGAAAGAAAGAAAGAAAGACAGAAAGAAAGAAAGAAAGAAAGAAAGAAAGAAAGAAAGAAAGAAAGATATCGTTGTGTCTCAGAATGTAGAGAGTTCTGAGGAGACGGAAAGAGATGAGGGGACAGCTGGTTGTTGAAGCCCTCAGAACACAAATGATATTTATTGAATAAGTTCACCATCATATGGGGAAGGTTCCTAGCTCCCCAAGACAATTACAATGGTACAATCAAAGATCACTGGTCATAGATTACCATAAGAGATATAATAATAATAATAAAATTTGAAATATTGAAATAACTGATAAAATGTCACACAGAAACACAAAAAAAGCATATGTTATTGTAGTACCAATAGATGTGTTTAATGCATAGTTGCCCCAAAACTTCAATTTATAAAATTATAATATCTGCCAAGTACAATATAGTGAAGCACAATAAAACAAGCTATGTCTCTACTGTACTTCACGTGTTTTTACTTTTATCTCTCTTAGTAAAACATTACATTTTCTATTATCTAATGCCTATTTCTGCTGAATAGATTTTTTTTTATTTTTGCATGCTTTTGATAGCGTTTAAGACTTTTACACTTTTTTAACTAAATCACCTCACAAACTTGATTTACTTTATTTTTCCTTCTTTTCTTTCATTCTTTCCTTTCTTCTTCTATTCATTACTTTCTACCTTCTCATTTCTTTTCCTTCTTATACAATTTTCTGTGGATTTTTTAAAGGCAATGATTATTATTTACAGTAATACAACGTGTTTCTTTTTCTTGCCATTTTACATGTTTTGAAGCTTTGTACTAAATATATTGATCATGGGACCACCCTTTCCCATCTTTCCACAGCAAGGGAAAATTTGCCAACTTGACTCATAACCCTCACTGTGGGAAAACTATATAATCTTTCTTAAGGAGTGACTTACATAATTTTCAAAATTCAGTGCAACCAATCTTTGGGCTTTCTGAAATCCTGTCTTGCTTATAGTTGTAACAATAAAAAATAATATTCTTTCTCTTTTGAACTTTAATGGGGGACAGCAGGTAGTAAACAGTCAAAAGGAAAGAACAGTCCAATAGATTGGCAAATATATAGAAAATTATAATATTAGTGAAATACCAGTTGGTGGAAAATTCAAATTCAAAAATTTCTAAAACTACCTTGGTTCTGAGTGCTGGACAAATATTAAATATTCATATTGATATCAAGCATTTCTATATTCCTTGTATATATATTACAAATTATTCTATTATTCAATTCATTATTTTTTAATACTAACTTTGGATTTGAAATGGATATGCTTTATTATGTTAAAACTTTATTTTTGCTAGCTGCACACTGAGAATTTATTGGGACCTACCATGGTAACTAAAAGGATTTCCTTCTTTGACCTATGGACATGATGCTAAGTTTCCAGAACATTGTATCATTATGGAAACGCTGAAACAAATTTTGTTTGGTTCTAGGGCATTATTTTTTAATATGTTGCAGGAATCAATTTGACACTAATTTATTTAAGATCATTGACCTCTTATTCATAAGTAAAATGGAGCTCTAATGTATTCTTATGCTCTGCTTTTTGGCTTTGGCAGTGTTATGCTAGCCTTGTAAAATAAATTGGAGAGATTTTCACTTCTGGCCATGATGAGGCAGCTAGCACTATATTTGTCTTCCCACTATAGGCAAGTAGAAAACAAATAACACAAAACAACAAATATAAACAAACATTTTCTCATACCAGATCATGGACAATGAAGGATTGTAACTCCTGAGAGGAGAGGAAATGCCTGACATTCTGTCTGCAGAAACTTTCTGAACCTTGACACATGAAAAGCAAACACAAAGCACAATGGTTTCACTGAGCTGAGAAAAAAAAAATCGGAGTTTAGGAATGCTGTGACAGCTGGAATTCGTAAGCCAGTGTCTCAATAAGAAGCTGTATAGATAAAAAGCTCTTTAAATCTGCATTTAGGTCTTCTTAACTCTTTTGCCAAATATCGAAGCTCCTCTTTCACAGTAAGGATATCCCAAACAGAGCACTACTAGAGATCTGTATGCTAAAGCATTATTAGAGATATTTGAGATGGCATCAAAGTGGAGAGATCTTGTGGAACACACAGGTCATCAAACAAATGACCCAGAAGGGAAGAAAAAAAGAAGTTACAGGACTAAACTAGTCCCATAGTAATGGCTACTCTAGACTCATGTCAACAAAAATTGGAAATCAGCCTCTAAAGGACCAAGCTTATTAAAGTAACTGACTGACCTGACTAAATATACCTTGGCCGGGAATAGTGGCACATGCCTGTAATCTCAGCATTTTAGGAGGCCAAGGTGGGTGGATCACCTGAGGTCAGGGGTTCGAGACCAACCTTACCAACATTGTAAAATTCCATCTCTACTAAAAATACAAAATTAGAAAGGCATGGTAAGGGTGCATGCCTGTAATTCCAGCTACTAGGGAGGCTGAGGCAAGATGATCACTTGAATCTGGGAGACGGAGGTTGCCGTGAGCCAAGATCATGCCACTGCACTCCAGCCTGGGCAACAAGAATGAAACTTTGTCTCAAAAATAAATAAGTAAATAAATAAACAAACCAACCAACAAACCAACCAACCAACCAACCTCAACACTCATGAAGTTAGGGAACTAAATCCAGATACTGAACAATGTAAAAATTAGTAAGTTCAGTATTCAAACAAAAAAACTAGACATGAAATAAAGCAGAAAAATGTGAGCAATAAATAGGAGGAAATAAATCACAGAAATGGAAGAGACAGTGGGATTAGCAGATACAAACGTTAAAATGAATAATTTGGAAAAGATATACAAAGTTGGAGAAATTCCCACCCATTATTTCAAGATTTACTATCAAGTTACAATAGTCAATACAATGATTTTGAAATGAGGATAGATAAATATATCAATGCATCAGAATAGAGAATTCAGTAATATGCCCACATATGTTGTACAGCAGATCTGTAGAGCTTATTCATCTTGCCTAACTGAAACATTATACCTATTGATTAGTAACTCCCCATTTCTCCCTTAACACAACCCCTGGAATTTACCATTCCATTCTTTGATTCTATGAACTTGACTATTTTAGACACTTTATGTAAGTGGAATCACTCAGTATTTGTCTTTATGTGACTGACTTATTTCACTTAGCATAATGTCCTCCAGGTTTATCCATGTTGTTGCATATTGCAGTCTCCTTTCTAACATCTAAGTAGTATTCCCTTTTACATATATACCACATTTTCTTTATCCCTTCATCTGTTGATGGACATTTATGCTGTTTCTACGTTTTGACTACAATGAACATGAGAGTGATAATGAACCTTTATACTGTTTTCCATAGCAGCTGCACCATTTTTGCATTTCCACCAACAATGTGCAAGAGTTCCAATATTTTTACATTCTCGTTGACACTTGTTTTTTGTACTTTTGATAATGAACATCCCAACAGGTGTGAAATGTTATCTACAGAGTGAAAAGACCACCTATAGAATAAAATATAGAATAAAAGAATATATTTGCAAACCATAAATCTTATAAGGGGCTAATCCCCAAAATATATAAAGAATTTCTATAATTCAATAGAAAAAACTAATAACCCAATTTAAAAATGAGGTAGGGACTTGAACAGACATTTCCCCAAAGATGTACAAATGGCCAACAAGTATATGAAAAAATGCTTAACATCAGTGTCACTTGTCATCAGGAAAATGCAGATGAAACCCAGAATCGTTGATTGATGTTTAAAAGCAAGTGCTGAAATAACTGAATAAAGAGGAATCAGTCTTTTCAACTAATGGTAGTAGGAGATGTATATGTCTATATGGTCAAATAATGAACCTTGATGCTTAAAGGATCATATACCTCCATATTAACTCAAAGCGGAGATGTGAACACATACACTCTCTCTCTCTCTCTCTCTCTTTCTCTCTCTCTCTCTCAAACTTCTAGATGAAACATAGAAAAAAATCTTTATGACCTTGGGGTACCTTTCTTAAACAGGGCAGTGAAAGGGAAAATTATAAAAGAAAAAATTGATAAATGAGATTTTACTAAAATTAAATAGTTATCTTATTTGAAAGACATCACTAATTAAATGAAAAGGCAGAGACTGAGACTAACATAAAGAAAGCCTGGCTCAAGTTGCTACTTGATTTCATATATATATGACACAAACACATTCCTCTTACACAGCTTACTTAGTTAAGCATTGAGGAAAAGAAGATCAGTGATTAAAAGATATATTAAAGTCAGAATGAGAGGAAAAATAGAAGAAAAGAACAGATTTAAAAGGAATGCAGAGAGAAGAGATATGGACTATCCCACACTTAGGGTGGACATATTCATTCTCTCCTGTGACACGAGTTTCCTTATACTCCCATGAGTCACATCTGTTGCAGATGACTTTTAGATGCAAAAATAAAGAACAATGAAATTTTAAGACTGATCCATAGTTGAATACTGACATTTCTTTTTCTTTTTTAAATTTTTATTTTTTATTATTATTATACTTTAAGTTCTAGGGTACGTGTGCATAACGTGCAGGTTTGTTACATACGTATACTTGTGCCATGTTGCTGTGCTGCACCCATCAACTCGTCAGCACCCAACTACTCGTCATTTACATCAGGTATAACTCCCAATGCAATCCCTCCCCCCTCCCCCCTCCCCATGATAGGCCCCGGTGTGTGATGTTCCCCTTCCCGAGTCCAAGTGATCTCATTGTTCAGTTCCCACCTATGAGTGAGAACATGTGGTGTTTGGTTTTCTGTTCTTGTGATAGTTTGCTAAGAATGATGGTTTCCAGCTGCATCCATGTCCCTACAAAGGACACAAACTCATCCTTTTTTATGGCTGCATAGTATTCCATGGTGTATATGTGCCACATTTTCTTAATCCAGTCTGTCACTGATGGACATTTGGGTTGACTCCAAGTCTTTGCTGTTGTGAATAGTGCCGCAATAAACATACATGTGCATGTGTCTTTATAGCAGCATGATTTATAATCCTTTGGGTATATACCCAGTAATGGGATGGCTGGGTCATATGATACATCCAGTTCTAGATCCTTGAGGAATCGCCATACTGTTTTCCAGAATGGTTGAACTAGTTTACAATCCCACCAACAGTGTAAAAGTGTTCCTATTTCTCCACATCCTCTCCAGCACCTGTTGTTTCCTGACTTTTTAATGATCGCCATTCTAACTGGTGTGAGATGGTATCTCATTGTGGTTTTGATTTGCATTTCTCTGATGGCCAGTGATGATGAGTATTTTTTCATGTGTCTGTTGGCTGTATGAATGTCTTCTTTTGAGAAATGTCTGTTCATATCCTTTGCCCACTTTTGGATGGGGTTGTTTGTTTTTTTCTTGTAAATTTGTTTGAGTTCTTTGTAGGTTCTGGACATTAGCCCTTTGTCAGATGAGTAGATTACAAACATTTTTTCCCATTCTGTAGGTTGCCTGTTCACTCTGATGGTACTTTCTTTTGCTGTGCAGAAACTCTTTAGTTTAATGAGATCCCATTCGTCAATTTTGGCTTTTGCTGCCATTGTTTTTGGTGTTTTAGACATGAAGTCTTTGCCAATGCCTATGTCCTGAATGGTACTACCTAGGTTTTCCTCTAGGGTTTTTATGGTATTAGGTCTAACATTTAAGTCTCTAATCCATCTTGAATTAATTTTCGTATAAGGAGTAAGGAAAGGATCCAGTTTCAGCTTTCTACTTATGGCTAGCCAATTTTCCCAGCACCATTTATTAAATAGGGAATCCTTTCCCCATTTCTTGTTTCTCTCAGGTTTGTCAAAGATCAGATGGCTGTAGATGTGTGGTATTATCTCTGAGGACTCTGTTCTGTTCCATTGGTCTATATCTCTGTTTTGGTACCAGTACCATGCTGTTTTGGTTACTGTAGCATTGTAGCATTGTTTGAAGTCAGGTAGCGTGATGCCTCCAGCTTTGTTCTTTTGACTTAGGATTGTCTTGGAGATGCGGGCTCTTTTTTGGTTCCATATGAACTTTAAAGCAGTTTTTTTCTATTCTGTGAAGAAACTCATTGGTAGCTTGATCGGGATGGCATTGAATCTATAAATAACCTTGGGCAGTATGGCCATTTTCACGATATTGATTCTTCCTATCCATGAGCATGGTATGTTCTTCCATTTGTTTGTGTCCTCTTTTATTTCACTGAGCAGTGGTTTGTAGTTCACCTTGAAGAGGTCCTTTACATCCCTTGTAAGTTGGATTCCTAGGTATTTTATTGTCTTTGAAGCAATTGTGAATGGAAGTTCATTCATGATTTGGCTCTCTGTTTGTCTGTTACTGGTATATACGAATGCTTGTGATTTTTGCACATTAATTTTGTATCCTGAGACTTTTCAAAAACATGCCAAAATGTAAAGACCATCGAGGCTAGGAAGAAACTGCATCAACTAACGAGCAAAATAACCAGTTAATATCATAATTGCAGGATCAAGTTCACACATAACAATATTAACTTTAAATGTAAATGGACTAAATGTTCTAATTAAAAGACACAGACTGGCAAACTGGATAAAGAGTCAAGACCCATCAGTCTGCTGTATTCAGGAGACCCATCTCACACGCAGAGACATACATAGGCTCAAAATAAAGGGATGGAGGAAGATTTACCAAGCAAATGGAGAACAACAAAAAGCAGGGGTTGCAATACTAGTCTCTGATAAAACAGACTTTAAACCATCAAAGATCAAAAGAGACAAAGAAGGCCATTACATAATGGTAAAGAGATCAATTCCACAGGAAGAGCTAACTATCCTAAATATATATGCACCCAATACAGGAGCACCCAGATTCATAAAGCAAGTCCTTAGAGACTTACAAAGAGACTTAGACTCCCATACAATAATAATGGGAGACTTCAACACCCCACTGTCAACATTAGACAGATCAACGAGACAGAAAGTTAACTAGGATATCCAGGAATTGAACTCATCTCTGCAGCAAGCAGACCTAATAGACATCTATAGAACTCTCCACCCCAAATCAACAGAATATACATTCTTCTCAGCACCACATCGCACTTATTCCAAAATTGACCACATAATTGAAAGTAAAGCACTCCTCAGCAAATGTACAAGAACAGAAATTATAACAAACTGTCTCTCAGACCACAGTGCAATCAAACTAGAATTCAGGACTAAGAAACTCAATCAGAACCACTCAACTACATGGAAACTGAACAACCTGCTCCTGAATGACTACTGGGTACATAACGAAATGAAGGCAGAAATAAAGATGTTCTTTGAAACCAATGAGAACAAAGATACAACATACCAGAATCTCTGGGACACATTTAAAGCAGTGTGTAGAGGGAAATTTATAGTACGAAATGCCCACAAGAGAAAGCAGGAAAGATCTAAAATTGACACTCTAACATCACAATGAAAAGAACTAGAGAAGCAAGAGCAAACACATTCAAAAGCTAGCAGAAGGCAAGAAATAACTAAGATCAGAGCAGAACTGAAGGAGATGGAGACACAAAAAACCCTCCAAAAAATCAATGAATCCAGGAGTTGGGTTTTTGAAAAGATCAACAAAATTGACAGACCTCTAGCAAGACTAATAAAGAAGAAAAGAGAGAAGAATCAAATAGATGCAATAAAAAATGATAAAGGGGATATCACCACTGACCCCACAGAAATACAAACTACCATCAGAGAATACTATAAACACCTCTACGCAAATAAGCTAGAAAATCTAGAATAAATGGATAATTTCCTGGACACTTACACTCTTCCAAGACTAAACCAGGAAGAAGTTGAATCCCTGAATAGACCAATAGCAGGCTCTGAAATTGAGGCAATAATTAATAGCCTACCAACCAAAAAAAGTCCAGGACCAGATGGATTCACAGCTGAATTGTACCAGAGGTACAAGGAGGAGCTGGTACCATTCCTTCTGAAACTATTCCAATCAATAGAAAAAGAGGGAATCCTCCCTAACTCATTTTATGAGGCCAACATCATCCTGATACCAAAGCCTGGCAGAGACACAACAAAAAAAGAGAATTTTAGACCAATATCCCCGATGAACATCGATGCAAAAATCCTCAATAAAATACTGGCAAACAGGATTCAGCAGCACATCAAAAAGCTTATCCACCATGATCAAGTGGGCTTCATCCCTGGGATGCAAGGCTGGTTCAACATTCGCAAATCAGTAAACGTAATCCAGCATATAAACAGAACCAAAGACAAGAACCACATGATTATCTCAATAGATGCAAAAAAAGCTTTTGACAAAATTCAACAGCCCTTCATGCTAAAAACGCTCAATAAATTCGGTATTGATTGAACGTACCTCAAAATAATAAGAGCTATTTATGACAAACCCACAGCCAATATCATACTGAATGGGCAAAACTGGAAAAATTCCCTTTGAAAACTGGCACAAGACAGGGATGCCCTCTCTCACCACTCCTATTCAACATAATGTTGGAAGTTCTGGCTAGGGCAATCAGGCAAGAGAAAGAAATCAAGGGTATTCAGTTAGGAAAAGAAGAAGTCAAATTGTCCCTCTTTGCAGATGACATGATTGTATATTTAGAAAACCCCATTGTCTCAGCCCAAAATCTCCTTAAGCTGATAAGCGACTTCAGCAAAGTCTCAGGATACAAAATTAATATGCAAGAGTACTGACATTTCAACATAAAGGTTGTGTAGAGCATCTGCCTAAGAAAATCTTGGTAGAGATAATTTTAACTCAATTATGATTATTCTTTATTCCGTTTTACTTCATTGCTTTTTAAATGAGGAAGTGAGACATTACCTTCCTCCTCATCAAACATATCAAGCTCCTACAATGTATATAAGACATTTCATATATGAGATCTAGTGTAACTTCTAATTACAACTCTGATGATTTTAAAAGACAATGAAAGATGTCTAGTCTTTCTTAAGATTCCGTTTCTCCTCTTACTGCTTTTTCTACTTTGAACTTCAGAGAGACAGACTATAAAATTATTTCAGTAATTATACTACACAATGAAAACTATACCTTGAGATTCTGACCTCTCATTCTTTAACATTTTTGTAACATTTCCTTGGGAAAATAGTATTGAAATGTAATGAATAGATATATTATCAAGAAACCTTTTCCATATGAACTAAAAATACTTCAGTGATAGACTTATTTAGGTCATGTTAAACTTATTTCTTTTGTTACAAAGGATTAAAAAATGGAAAGTATTTCCCAGGGACTCTCTTTTCTTAGATGTGATTTAAAATGTTATGTATTTCCATATTTGTGAAATAGCTTAATAACTCTGCTTAGGGGCAAAACAACTAGCTAAATGACTCTATGACAATATCCAAATTTTCTCACTCTTCTTAATTAGTTTTGTAATGTCAAATTTGCATACGTGAAAGACGAATTCTTGCCATTATTCATTTAATGTTGAGATCTGTAAATGTCAATTATGGCATATATATCTGAAAGGCTTCATACTAGAGTTAGTCTGCTAAAATCTATAAGACTTAGCAGGTGAAATAATCACAAAATAGTGGTGGTTTGTATGTTAGACATTTTTTTTCTTTCTGTACATCTTGTTTTAAAACGTGTAGGTTTAAGTGTACATATGTGGATTTGTTATATAGATAAAGTCATGTCACAGGTGTTCATTGTACAGATCGTTTTGTCACCCAGGTACTAAACCTAGTACCCAATATATGTTAGCTATTTTGTTAAGTCAAAATCTCTTGTTTAAAGGCTTGTTTCAATTTGTGGTACTAAGCCTAGTACCCAATAGATGGTAGCTATTTTGTTAAGTCAAATCTCTTGTTTAAAGGCTTGTTTCAATTTGTAGATTTTCACAAATGCAATTTAAAGTTGTTTCCTTTTAACTTATAGTGACTATTCTAACAAGAGAAATCTGTTTAATCAACATTTAAAATAACATTTTAATGACTTATTTAAAATTTAAGAAAATAAATAATTCTTTTGAATATCATTAATTCAGGCTAATTTATCCCATACTCTTCCCAAAGCAATGTCCATATTGCAAATGAAACCAATAATTAAGTTTCACTTTATATTCAATGAGTACGTGTAATTAATAAAAGTGCTCTAAAGAAGAGTGGCACTTTTTACATAACTTTAGTTATATTAACATTCTTTTTATCATTTTTTGTTCTCTTTATTCATTCTGTGGATTCCAGTTACTATCTGGGGTCATATTCTTAGTTTAAAACTTCTTCTACCTGCCACCTTTTTGCTATTATTGGCAAATGTGTAGCATTTCTATATGATACAGGCACAAAGATATATTATGTGCTATTTTTTATCTAACTGCTTTTAAAATCAATTAAGAGAATAAAGAATAAAAATATATATGTATACTGTCTTTTATAATTACATAATTACCTTTTCTGGTGCTATTTATTTGTACAAGCATTCAAAATACAAGAGGATTTCAAAAAATTGCTGGAAAGAAGTAAAAAATGAAAAATGTAAAACTTTATTTCTCAACATAAATTTCATCAAATGAAAGACAATTTTGTAAGTGATGATGCTAGCCATTTAGTACATCCCTAAAGAACTGAGGGTCCTGGGAATTTAACCATGTCAATGTCATCTATTTTATATTATGTTACTGAAGAAAAATACATACCCTTTAGAGATTTTTTTTAAGATTAGGAAATAAAAGGAAATCAGAAGAAATCAAATCAGAAATATAAGGTGCATTCCTAATGATTTCCCATTGAAACTTTCACAAAATTGCCTTTTTTGATGAGAGAAAGGAGCCAGACCATTTGTAGTTGTGAAGAACTCTCTAGTGAAGATTTCCCTCACATTGTTTGCTAAAGTTTTGTCTAACTTTCTCAGAACATTCTCAAAATAAGCAGATGTTATCATTCTTTGTTCATCTAGAAATTCAACAAGCAAATTGTCTTGAGCATCCCTAAAAACTCTTGCCGTAACACTTTCTCTTGACTGGTATGCTTTTGCTTTGACTGGATGACTTCCTTTTTTTTTTTTTTTTTTTTAATATTTTGTGTTTTGTCTTCAGAATTCTACTGGTAAAGTCACGCTTCACTTCCTGTTGCAATTCTTTGAAGACATGCTTCATAATTTTGATCTCACTTGTTTATAATTTCCATTGATGCCCTACTCTTGTCTGAAGCTGATCTGGGTGGTTTTGATAATCACTCAGTGGAAAATTTGCTCAACTCTAATTTTTTAATGAAAATTGTGGAATGTGAACCAACTGAGATGTCTATGGTGTTGGCTATTTCTGCTGTTAATCATTGATTCTTTTCAATTAGGGCAAGAACAAGACAGTTTTTTTCTCACAAAGTTGGATGTCTGTCTATGTGGGCTTTTTCTTCAACGTCATCTGTTTTCTTAAGATAAATTATCCATTTGTAAACTGTTGATTTCTTTAAGGCATTGTCTTAATAAACTTTTTGTAAAGTGTCAAGGATTTCACTATTCTTCCACTCAAGCTTCATATTAATTTGATGTTTTTTTTTAGTACTTCAATTTTGATAGAATGTATATTGTTCTGATAGGGTTTTTTTGTTTGTTTTTCAAATGAATGTCTTATTTTTCTTAGTTCCTCAATCTTGATCCTGTTCAGATATGTTATAAAAAGTTAGTACGCGTTTATTTTGTGGAAAAAATGAAATTTATGCACTTTTTTTTCCATAATATTCATTTTCATAAAGTTCTTGAAGTTCTCTCATACTTAATTTTGGCCTGAATTATTTTCTTTAATATTTAAGATGGGTCAGCTAGTATCAAATTCTCTGGTTTTTATCTATCTGGGAAAGTGTTTCTTTTACCTTCATTTTTGAAGGATAATTTTGCTGGATATAGTATTTTGGGTTGATTTGTTTAAAACTTTTTTTTTAAACTTTTGGGCACTTTGCATATGTTAACCCATTGCTTTCTGGTCTTCATAGTTTCTGATGATACGTAAGCTCTAAATAATTTTATTGTCCTTCCCTTGTGAGAGGTCAGTTTTCATTTATTGCTTTCAAAATTTTCTCCTTGTCCTTGGCTTTCAGTAGTTTTATTTTGATGTTTTTATTTGTGGATTTGTTTGTATTTATCTTATGTAGAGTTTATTGAGATTCTTGGATGTGCAGATCATTGTTTTATAATAAGTTTCTGGAGTTTTCAGCTATCATCATATTTTGATCTCTTCTTTCCTCTCTTCTGGTTCTGTTAGTCCCATTATGCATATGTTGTTGTGTTAATAGTATCCCACATTTTTCTGAATCTTTGTTGAGTTTTCTTCATATTTTCCTTCTTCAAATAGCATGGTTCTTATTTTCCTGCTTTCAAGTTCACTAATTCTTATTCTTGCCAGTTCAATTCTACAGTTAAGCCCTATTGTGAATTTTTTATTTCAGTTATTATACTTTTTAATAGAAGAATATCCATTTGGTTCTTTTTAAGATAATTTATATGTCTTTATATTCTTTGCTTCAAGAATAATTGTCATCATACTTTACTTATTTAATTACATTTTCCTTTATTTATTGAATATGTTTATAATGCCCGCTTGAAGTCTTTTTATGATAAATACTACATCTAGTCACTCACAGGCAGTTTCAGCTGTTTATTTTTTTCAGTTAATGGGTCATACTTTTAAATTTCTTTGGCTATCTCATAAATTTTGTTGGAATCTGGACATTTTAGATAATATGGCAACTGTAAGTACCACCTCTTCTTGCTTCCTCACCTGCCACTTGTTATTTCTATTTGCTTGTTTGTTTAGGAAGTCATTAGATTATTTTAGTGAAGTCTGTTTTACTCCCTCAGTAATAGGCCTTTGATGTTACTCCCACTGGGCACCCATAGTCACTTTGGGATGATAATTGTTTTTGCAGGGTTTTCTCTAACTGTCTCTTTCTCTGGCCACATCCTACTCTTGAGATCCACTAATTGCTGGCTGAGTGTTCCACGGACATAGACTCCTCCATATACTAATACAATAAAATTAAAGTTTCTTTAAAGAGACTTTCAAAAAATAGTATGGTGATTAGTATTTGAGATTTGGTCTGATCCCAAGAAGGTTCTCTGGCAAATGAGGCAGCCAATAATTTAACCTTTATTTTTAGTGAATTTATAAATCACTTTCCAAATTTCTTTCACCACAATTTCCATTGCTTTTGAAGGCACACTTAGGTTTTGATTTCTCCACGTACTATTGAGCGTGGAGTTTGTTACTTTGGAAGAGATCAGAAGCTGTTTGTTTTATGACTTTCTTCTCCCTTCCCACCTCTTACACTCACCACCCACTCTACCAGGCACCAGTCTTTAGTAAAATTATTTGTTCATATCTCTGGAGCTGGGATTAGGGACAATGGTGCATATCTCTCTGAGTGACATCCCTGCTGTAGGAACTGAGTGCTAGATGTAGCAGGGGAGAGAGGCAGTAGCATCGGGTCTTCTCAGCTTGCATCTGGAGAATGGAGCCACTGCTTTATGAGTTGGAAATGGTCATTAGACACTGATAATTCTCAGTATTGCAATGCTCAAGATAGAGCTTCCTCCCACAAGTGGGTACTGGACAGAAAAATGGAGCCACAGCCACCTCTTACCCAGAACTAGGACTCAGCTACATCTAGGGCAGGATAAGAAATGGTGACATCCTGACTGTCCTGGGAAGGTAGTCCTTCTACTGGGAGGTGAGAGAGAGGGCCCCCTGAGTTCTTTGCTGCGGTGGAGTTTCTGGCTGACTGAGCTGGGACTGGGTAGGGAGGAAGCAATCTAAGTTCAAACACCATAGACTTGACTATTAGTGAATGTTAGTAGATATCCTTGAATAGATATTTCTTCATTGGCTATATGCCCTTAACACCATTCCTAGACATTTTAACTGGTGCTTTTATTAAATAATAATTTTCACTAACTTCACTAGGAATTGGGTCCAAAAGATTCCTTATGCAGTCATACCAAAGACTGTTCTTCAACAAATGTAGTTTCTTCCCTTTCTTTTACATTTTTCAATAATTTTACTTTTTTGAGTAATTGCCTCTAATGTCTCATTAACTTGGTCTTTTTAAAAAATATGGCATGAGTCATTTGTCACCACTCATATGGTCTATATCATTTACTTTATCTGCCTTATTTATTTGGAACAATACATTAAATGATTATATTAATTAAGAAAAAATAGCTTTATAAGCATCAAAAATTAATGTCAGCACCATTACTAAGAAATAAATGGTTAAAATGCAGTAATATCCTTGTTTTAGAGGTTCATAGAGGCAAATATGTTTCTAATAAATGTTTGTCTCCATTAAGCTCTCTTAGCACAATAGAATCATTTAACAGTGCTACAATAATTAGTCTTCTAAACAGCAGAGTGAGCGCAAGTAGGATTGATCACTTGCCCAGATTTAGCAATACAGCCCCAACATTTTGATGATTCTCACTAAAAACAGAAGTCACCATCATACACCCTGTTGCATAGAGAGTAATAATGTCAAGAGATTATCAATTTTTGGATGCTCATATTATTTGAGACAATACCATATCAAGCATTAGATGAACTATTTCAGCCCAAGTACCCACAGAGAATCAACACAGTACCAAAAAAATTTTTTCTGTAGCTAACCTAGCATGAAAAGCACAGAAATAAAATAACAATCCAAGCTGACATTGTTAGTGCTGCAGTCACTTGGATGATTATGGGCTTTTGAAAGATGGACATATTTTGACCATTTCAATCATAGAAGATATGGTCAATTGATTTGTAGAGGGAAAGAAATGAAGTTTCCAGTTCACTGTTCTACTTTTTATCAAACTATAGGACAAAAAAGCCATTTATGACTAATCAGAGTTTGAGATTATTCTATGTACATTTGAGTTGCAAATAGTCTATTATCATGTAACTTAACTGAAGCTACTTTTGCAAAATAAGGTATTGAATTTTATGTAGAAAAATAGATAAAGTTGAAATAAAAGCAAATTCCCTAATAGTGGCCACCTCTTTCCTAAAGCAAAATGGATTTTAAAATCTCTCTTGGCTTAAACTGAACCAATGCCAATTAGTCCTAGTAGTAATAATATAAGTTCATATTAGTTTTGAAGCAGAGATAATTTAGAGGAAAACATCAAAAGTCCAATGGATGTTGATAATATTCTTTCACTAATGACTTAGACGTGCACTGATAACTCTCAGGGAAATGGTGCAGAGCCGTTTTCTGAATCTACAATATATCATATAGAATACTCTTCAATATATCACCCAATCTTATTTACTGTTTTTTTTTTTTCTGAGTCTTAGTATTTTTTTGCATATTATATTTTTATTCATCTGAAAAACTCTGCATCTTTTCTAAGAGATGTTTGCACCTCTTCTGGAAATGCTTTGTTATTTATAGCACCTTATAACCTTTAAAAGTTGGAGTAATTAACTTAAGAAATTCTTCTCTTTAGTGGCTAACGGCCTGGATTTTTACCCCCTATCATGAACAAATTAACTATCTCTTTGAAAACCAGGTAATGATTTTTTAAATGTGCAATTTAAAATTTCAAACCATATTACCATTTTCCTCCCAGAAGCTTCACTGTCAGTGACTTAGTAAAACCACCATTAATCACAAGATAAGCTACAGTCATGTGGTGATTGTAATTTGGTCCCACGGAACCAAAGACAAATGATATGGAATACTATTAGCAATGATAGCTTTAATGTAGACATTCATCATGGACTCAGGTTTACTTGATGTGACTTTGGGATAAAAACAGGAAAATTGCCTCGCTATTGAAAATTCTATTATTATCAAATCATAATTTTGGCAAAATTATACAAAATAAAAGTACTAGTGTTTGTGTTTTTTGTTTTTCACTATCAAAAGACAAGATTGCAGGGAGCTTTGAAGAACTCAAATGCAGTACAATTAGGATAGTTAATGCTGATCAGTCGTTATCTATCTAATTGCTAATAATAGAATCTAAAGTTTTGGTAAGCTGTCTATTTATAGGAGTCGCAAGACTGCTTCAGCTCATCAGAACAGGTAGACTGCTGACAGAGATTAAGAGACACACACATGCACACATACATACACAGACAGATTCTTTCATCAGTGACATATTTTATTGGTCATAAATGTCTTTAATACATTGTATTATAATCTCTTAAAGCAACAGAATGGATTTTTTAGGAAGAGATCTTTGTTACCTAATTAAGTACTATTCAGTTGTCATATTAAAGAAGTTATTTAGATTTGCAAGGACCTACACAATTACTATTAAATACTTTCCCTGTAGGAAATCCCTGAGAGGTAATGAATGCAGAATTGAAAGTGTGATTGCAGTTCACAACTGAGAATAAATATTGACTATGGCCTGCAGCCTTCTCCTAAGGAATATTTGAGTTAAGCTTTAATTCTTCATGTGAAAAAAAATCAAATCTACTACAGATGCTTCTTGATTGACAATACGGCTACCTCCTGATACTCTTTTTAAATTGAAAATATCATAAATGGAAAGAAATGCATTTAGGTCAGGTGCAGTGACTCATGACTGTAACCTCAGCACTTTGGAAGGTAAAGGCAGGAGAATTGCTTGAGCCCAGGTATTTGAGACCAACCTGGACAATACAGTGGGATCCCTTCTCTACAAAATATTTTAAAAAATAGATGGACATGATGGCATGCACCTGGGGGCTCTGCTACTCAGGAGGATGAGGTGAGAGGATCGCTTGAGCCGGGAAGGTTGAGGCTGCTGTGAGCCATGATCCTGCCACTGGACTTCAGCCTGGGTGACAAAGTGAGACCCTCTCTCAAAGAAAAGGAAAAGAGAATGCATTTAATGCTGGCAACACAGCAGGTAGACCCTGAGTTAGGAGAGTTCTATGTATAACTTTTTGACTTTAAAATGGCCCAAAAGCAATAAGCATTCAGTAGAAAGTATAACCCCATTTTAAGGTATAAGAGGGTCCTTGATTTATGGCGGGATCACATTCACAATAAACGTAAAGTTGAAAATTTTTAAATTGAGCCATCCTAAAGAGAGGGCCATCTGTAGTTTAGGAATAAATTCAGACAGTGCCATTGTATTCTTTCTTATGGTATTTTATTTCATGTATTCTGAATACTTCTGCCATCTGGGCCTACCTATGTAGCTTCTTCAACCGCACATGCCTGCCTCTGCCTCTATAAACTTAATTATTTTCTTCCCGGTGTTCTTTAGTTGAATTATTCTACTATACTCTCAAAAATTAAAGGTAATTCTGTGGCCCACATCAAGTAAATCTGCTAATAAACCATAAAACATATCTGCAAAGTCCAAAAACATATCTGGCTCAACCAAATCTTCTGGTCTTTGACATTTGGATTCAACAGGAGAAATAAAAATGATGTGAATACTTTATTTTCTTGAATATTTAAAAATACGTATATTCTATGATTCAGAAAGTGTCTAACATTTCAGTTGTATTGGTGCTGTTTATCTGCATATAATGTTTCTGTTTAATTTTCTATGGATCTATTTATATTGGATTTGGTTTCATTTTATCTGTATGTTGCCTGCTGATTTCTTTGGTTGGATGGAATATTCTTTTTTTCTTTTTTACAGTCAGGATCCCACTCTGTTACCTAGGCTGGAGTGCAGTGGTGCGATCATACCTAACTGTAACCTCAAATTCCAGGGCTCAAGCAATACTCCTACCTCAGTCTCTTGAGTAGTTAGGACCTTGTCTCTACAAAATACTCAAAAATTTGCTAGGAATATTTTGCCAAGGCTGTTCTTGAACTCCTGGCCTCAGCAGATCCTCCTACCTTGGCATCCCAAAGTGTTGGGATTATAGGTGTGAGCCACTATGTCTGGCCTGGAGAGAATATTCTTTAGTTCTTGGGTACTCTGAAGGATAAATGCTACATTTTCTTCAATATGTATCTTGAAATAGGTTCCATGACCAATTCTCAACATCATGAAAAGATTGTTTCAAACACCTACACTACAGAAAAATTCATCTTTTATAAATTGAAAATGGGAACATTTCCATGGCAAAAGAACCTTGAATTGAAGGTATCTAATTTGGAATTTGCTTATAGAATCTGGCTGTCACAGGAGTATAAAAGATTAGCTCCTACAAGCCACAAGTTTCCTCTGATAATTGCAACAAATTGACTGCAGACTGATTGCAGACATGCTAGACTTCAGATGTTATGATTTTTAACACAATATTTACTCTTTACAAAAGATACTGTGGGCACTGTATTAGCTTGTTTTGCTAGGGCTGCCATAAAGTAGTACCACCAATTGGGTGGCTTAAAAAACAGAAATTTGGCTGGGTGCCGTGGCTCATGCCTGTAATCCCAGCACTTTGGGAGGCCGGGGCTGGCGGATCATGAGGTCAGGAGATCGAGACCATCCTGGCTAACATGGTGAAACCCCGTCTCTACTAAAAATACAAAAAATGAGGTGGTGGCAGGTGCCTGTAGTCCCAGATACTCGGGAGGCTGAGGCAGGAGAATAGCGTAAACCTGAGAGGTGGAACTTGCAGTGAGCTGAGATGGCGCCACTGCACTCCAGCCTGGGTGACAGTGTGAGACTCTGTCTTAAAACAAAAACAAACAAACAAAAAACCAGAAACTTGTTTTTCACAGTTCTCAAGGCTAGAAGTTCAAGATTAATGTACCAGCAAAGTTGGTTTCTTCTGAGAGCCACTCTCCTTGGCTGCCATCTCTCTATGCCTTCACATAGTCTTTGGTCTGTGTGTGCACATCCTGTTGGCTCTCTCTGTGCACACACACACACCCCTGTGTCTTTCTATTTGTCTAAATTTCCTTTTCTTT
Source organism: Theropithecus gelada (assembly GCF_003255815.1). Taxonomy (NCBI): domain Eukaryota; kingdom Metazoa; phylum Chordata; class Mammalia; order Primates; family Cercopithecidae; genus Theropithecus; species Theropithecus gelada. The sequence goes on from NC_037671.1 coordinate 165,537,618, forward strand.
TAAGAACATCATCAAATTGGGTTAAGGTCCACCCTAATGGCCTCATTCTAACCTAATCACCCTTTTAAAGATCCTATCTCCCAATACAGATTGAAATGCTTGAGACTAGAAGTGTTACAGATTTCTATTTCAGATTTTGGAATATTTTTATGCACAAAATGAGATATCTTAAGAGATGAGACCCAACTAAATATGGAATTCATTTATGTTCCATAAACACGAAATAAACATAACCTAAAGGTAATTTAGTACAATATTTTACATACTTTTGCACATAAAGCATAGTTTTGACTGCATTTTACTGAAACCTACCACATGAGGTGAGGTGTAGAATTTTCCACTTGTGGCATCATGTCAACCGTCAGATTTCGATTTGGGGGCATTTGGGGTTTCAGAGCTTCAGATTAGAGATGTTCAACCTGTACAGTGACATTCTGAGGTGCTGAGGGAAAGGGCTTCAATGTATGAATTTTGCAGGGATGCAATTAAGCCCATAACAGGCACCTAAAAGTAGCAATGGGAATTTGGCTCCGAATAAAGTAGACAAAACCTCTGCTATCTTGGAGTTTATATCATTGCACTTAATGTGTCTAAATTTTCAATTTCCTCATCTGCACAAAAACTCAGATTGTTACTGTGATTATATTAGATAATGACAGAGAGCAATTAAGATAGTTTCTAGTCCATAGCAAGTCTCAATAAATCATCATGAGAATTGTAACAATAAAACATGGTGATAAGCATGGGCAGGTTAGATTGAGGAAATCTTCACACTCCTGCTCCCTGGATTTGAAATGAGTTAGTTGCCTTCAGGCAATGACACCGTTGCTGCCCAAGTGCTTTATTCATAGGGCATGATACATTACTTCACAAAGTCTTACTAAATTATTTGACTTCATCACTACAATTACAAGAGTCATTCTGTTTCTGTAAATGATATGAGGATATGTTATCTCTTAAATTCTTTTTGGTTTGCTCTTAAAGAGGGATGTAAGTTTCTAGTTCTTTATATCTAATTCATTATGATTGGGTCCAAAGTAAATTGGAACAAGCGCCTCTGGTTAACTCTGTTGCAAATTCCTGAGAAATTTCAATATTGTAATATCATCTCAGTTGAAAGAATTGCTTCAACATTGATTCCTTTGGTGACAAACATGTTCTTTCTTAAAAGCTTTTTCTTTTTTGTGTACATTCATTTATTCAACAAATACATATTTTGTGCCTGTTATGTAGAGGCAACAGTCTTGTGCTGGTGATACAAAAGTAAACAAAACAGACAAAACTCTCTGACTTCACGTAGCTTACACCTAAGTGTTGATTGGTAGAAGATTTTCTGTGGAAAATATACTATTCATTCACAACTCTCTAATTCTAAGCAACATCAACCATCACTGTAATTTAGAAAGCATGGTGACCTCAACTGCAAAGTATAATGGCGTATTTACACTTTTAGTACAAACTTTTATCTTCAAATCATAATTTAAAATAAGCACTATTGCAAATATAATTTTTTGTCTAGAATCATCCTGCTTTAGATATTTGAACATGCAAAATTCCTTGAATTTACTTTTTGGCAATTATCCTGTCACTTCATGCTAAATCAGGGCAAGTGTACATCTTAAATATCACCGAATTCTTATTTCCAGTTAAGCTACTCTCTTTCATTATCTTAGCTCAGTTAATTGTCATTTTGCTGATGAATTAATCTATTATACACACTGCAAAAATAGACGCTTTTCTGTTTCAAAATTGTCAACTGGCTTTCACCTTTAACAACCCACTACATGCTACTATAGGTTCAACAAGATACAGCTTCTTTCAGTTCCTCAAGCAAGACAATGTGCAATCCCGATACTCAACCTTGTTTCAAACAAAAAATTCCAGTAGAACTCATCGGTAGATTCTTTTCTCTTTTCAGCTTTTTTGTAGTACTGGTTTCTGCATGTCTGTTTCACACACTAGATTCCCTACATTGCAAGCTAATAAAGGCAGGGATTGTGCCATATTCGTCTTTGTATTCTCAGTCGATAGAATAGTTTCTTCCTCCTCCCACTTGTTTTATTTAAATAACTTTAACCAGTCATATTTTGCATATCACATAATTCAGTCTTTTCAAGTGTACAAACCAATACACTTCAGTATATATATGAAGTTGTGAAACTGATAGGGACAGGAGACAGATAAATTCCTAGGCAGACAGGGACAGGTCCCAAGTAAAACTCGACCTACAAGCCAAGCACAGTTTAAAGTCAGAAAACCAAACTGCCAGTTCTAGACAGAGTGTGTGACAGGGGTAAAAACTTCTATCCCTTTCCCCATTTACTCACTGTCTCTCTCGATTGGTTCTGAATGATGCCTTTTAACCAATCGAATGGTGCTTTATCCAAGACCTACCCATGGTCCAGTCAGCACTTACTCCCCCATTCTAAGCTGATAAAAACACCAGATTTAGACTCACAGATGGCTACCCATTTTCAGTTCCTCTCCCATTGCTGACAGCTTTCTATTTGTTGCTCATTAAAATTCTGCTTTGCCTTACTCACTCTCAGGTATCCAGGTACCATATTCCTCTTAGTTGCAAGACAAGAACCTGGAACTTGCCGAACTGCTGCAGTGAACGACATGTAACGGTCCTGCTCACCAAGTTGCGGGTACCAGGAGTAAAAGAGCTGTAACACTCAAAAAACCACAAAAAACGATCACAATTAATCCATTTTCATTTTTATCACCATAACATGATCCCTCGGGCACATAAACTGTTTATCCTTTCCTGCCCCCATTCTGGGCAACCATTAATCTACCTGCTATCTTTATAGCTTTGTCTTTTCTGGATATTTCACTAAAAAATGAATTATACAATATGTGATGTCTTATGTTGGGTATTTTCACTGAACATGTTTGGTGACTTTCACTGAAATTTTTCTGAAGTTAATTATGGTGTAACAAGGTATCTACCCATGGTTTGTTCCTGTATTTTATTGAGTCATGGTATATATATACACAAACACACAGACACACACCGTTATATATAATGGAATATACCAATACATATGTTAATATATAATGGAACATACTATTATATGTAATATGATGTATACAATATATAATGATATATAATATTATTATATATAATATAGATGAAATATTACAATATGTAATATAGATATAATTATAGCTGTATATATTATGATGTCTATAATATTGTAATATTACAGTAATATATTATAATAATTGCAACATATAATATTGTAATTATATATTTATTATATAATATATAATACTGTATATAATTACTTTTATTATATAATTATATATTTTGTACATAATTATATATTAATTTATTATAATATGATATAATACAATATTTTACAATATATTGTAATATATAATTAATATTATATATAGTAATATTTTATATAATTATATAATTGTATAGAATATATAATTATATCAAATGTATTTTATACAAAATCTTTATATAAAATATATTATCTGTGATAATATTTTATATAAAATTGTATAAAATATTATATACATAAGGCTTCTTTTCAACAGTAGTCTTTTTATATATGTTATATATAATATATAATAGTCTATTTTATATATTTTATATGTAAATAATATATAAAATATTATATAGAGAGATAAGGCTTCTTGTCAACAGCAATCTATTAGTAGTTAAGATTTTTGGGAGACAAGGCCGGGTGCAGTGCCTCATGCCTGTGATCCCAGCACTTTGGGAGGCCTAGGTGGGCAGATCACGAGCTCAGGAGTTTGAGACCAGCCTGACCAATATGGTGAAAACCTGTCTCTACTAAAAATGCAAAATTAGCCAGGCGTGGTGGTGCGTGCATGTAATTCCAGCTACTCAGGAGACTGAGGCAGGAGAATCACTTGAACCTGAGAGGCAGAGGTTGCAGTGAGCCAAGATCATGCCATTGCACTCCAGCCTGGGCAACAGGGCAAGAATCCATCTCAAGAAAAAAAAAAAAAAAAAGATTTTTAGGAGCCAAAAGTTATGCACAGATATTTGAATACATGAGGATTAGGTGCCTCTGAACCCCACTTTGTTCAAGAGTCAACTCTGCATTTTCCGACTGCCTTCTGGCCCTTGTGGTTTCAGATGAGTCAGCTGTTGATCTTACAGGGAGTACCTGTACATCACAAGTCATTTTTCTCTTTATGTTCAAGATTTTCTCGTTGACTTTCATTAGGTTAATTAAGATGTATCCAAATTGAGATCTCTTGAAAGAGATCTCTACTTAGAGTTTTGGAGATTCTTTAATGTGTAGATTAAATGTTTTCATTAAATTTGGGGACATTCTTGTCATAATTTCTTCAAATATTTTTCTGCAGATTTCCCATCATTCTCTTCTTCTAGTTCTTCCTTTCTTCTGACATTAGTATGTTCAATGATTTTGGTATTAGTTTGTTTTGTGCAGCTACAACAGAATACCTGAGACTGGGTAATTTAGGAAATTTAGAACAAAGGGAAATGTATTGGCTCATTGTTCTGCAGTCTAACAAGTCAAATGTCAATGCACTTACATCTAGCATGGGCTTCCTATTGCCACATAAAATGGCAGAAGGCATCACATGGTGGAAGGGCAAAGAGAGAAAAAGAAAAGAGGGCTGAACTCATCCTTTTATAATGAACCCACTTCTTTGTGAACATCATTAATCCATTCATGAGGCAAGCCCTCATGGCCTAATCACCTCTTAGGGCCTCATCTCTTAATACTGTTACAATGGAAATCAAATTTCAACATGAATTTGAGAAGCAGAAAACATTCAAATCATAGGAGTATTCTACACATCTATGAATCTCTTACTTTTTCTAAATTATTTGTTCTGTTTCTCTGTCTATATCGTCTCCATTGACCTATGCTCAAATTTAAAAATTTCATTTTCTTGCTAACTGAAATCTGTTGTTGAGCTCATCTAGTAAGTTTGGTTTTCTCTAGAATTTTTTTTTCCTTTCAGTTATTGTAATCTTTAGTCCCCAAATTTCTATTTAGTTCTTTATCATTATTCCACTGATAATAATAATGTTGATCCCTTTTTTGGTATTCTCTATTTGATGAAACATCATTTTCATACTTTCTTTCAATTATCTTAATATAGTTTCACTTAGTTGAATATCTTGAGAAAAACAAGACACAGTTATATGTTGTCTATATGAAATCCACTTCAAATGTATAGTCATTGATGGCTTAAAATTAAAGGGAGCAAGGAGGATTAATCACATGCATAGTAATTAAAAAAGCTACATAACTGTTAATTTCATATTTTGAAATCTTCATATTTCATTTTCATATTTTATTTTATATTTCATTTTCTTTGTCTTTAGACAAAAAAGATTATAATGGGAAAAGAGGGGCATTACATACTGATGAGTCTTTTCCTCCAGAAGGCATAATAAGCCTTAATGCTTCTGCACATAACAACAGAACACTAAAATACATGGGGAAAAAACTGACAGAGCTTTGTGGGAAAATAAACAAATCTACAATAATAATTCATGATTTTTAACACACCTCTCTCAGATGAATTGATAGATCAAGCAGGCAAATAATTAATAGGGATGTAGATAAACCTAATAGCACAAATTAATCAACTTTGTCTAATTGACATTTATAGAATACTTCATCTAACAACAACAGAAGGCATATTCTTTTCAAGCTCATTTGGAACATTCATCAGTATAGACCAGCAGTCTCCAAACATTTTGGCAGCAGGGGCCAGTTTGGTGGAAGACAATTTTTTCTCAGACCGGGGATGTGATTGGGGTGGTGGTTTCAGGATGAAACTGTTCCACCTCAGATCATCAGGCATTACTTAGATTCTCATAAAGAGCATGCAACCTAGATCCCTCACATATGCAGTTCACAATAAGGTTCATGCTCCTATGACAATCTAATGCCACCACTGCTCTGACAGGAGGCATCACTGTGGTGGTAATGTGAGTGATGGGGAGTGGCTGTAAAAATAGATGAAGCTTTGCTTACTTGCCTGCCGCTCACCTCCTGCTGTCCACAGACCACGGTCCATGACCTGGGGGTTGGAAACTTCTGGTATATACATCATATTTCAGATTATGAAGCACACGTTCACTAATTTAAAACATTGAAATCCTACAAAATATGTTCTCAGGCCATAAAGCAATTGAAGTAGAAATTAATAACCTAAAGAGAGATGGAAAATTCCTAAATACTTGAAAGCAAAAAAATACACTTGAAAAGAGCACATAGATCAAAATTAATTTTCAAGAGAAATAAAAATAATTTGAACCAAACAAAAATATGTTACTAAATATTGTAGGATGCAACAAAATTAATGCTTAGAAGATAATGCACAGCATTAAATGCATATATTAAACAAAAGAAAGACTTAAAATCAATAGCCTAAGCTTCTACCTTAAGAATGTAGAGAAAGAATAGCAGACTAACAGTACAATAAGTAAAACCCATTAAATAATAAATATTGGAACTGAAATCAACCAATTCATAAGAAAAAAAAAAAGAGAAAATCGATAAAGTCAAAAGGTGTCTTTTTTGAAGATATCAATAAAATTGGTAAACATCTAGCCAGATTAACCAAGAAAAAAAACAAAGAAGACACAAATTACCTGTATCAGAAATGAAACTAGAAATGGGATATTCCAACAGATCTCATACAAGTGGAATTTATTCTGTGAATTATTACCCAACCAAGTGAGATTTATTTCATGTATGCACAGCTGACTCAATTTAAAAATTTAAAAATACAAACACTTAATACATAAAATCTACCATATCTACAGGCTGATGAAGGAATAACATATGATCACTTCAATTGACTCACAAAAAGCAACACCCATTGACAAAAAAATCTAACATCCACTTAGGATACAAATTTTTGGCCAATTAGTAATAGAGTGGAACTTCTTTGAATTAATAATGAACATCTACAAAATACTAGAGCTAACAATATATTTAATGGTGATGTCACCAAAACAACAGGAGTTTGGTCAAGGTCCTGCTGCTTGCTTCACAGAAAGCCAATCACTGAGACAACAAGTAATGCCAAGGAAGAAGTCTCTAATTGGTTGTTGCAGCTGAGGATATGGGGCCTCAGTCTCAAATCCTTTTCTGTGACCTACTAAAACTAGGGATTTTTATAGCAGGGAAAAAATGTAACATTATGTAAGAAAACAGAAACTAGGGAGGGTCAAGGAAGCAATCATGAATAGGGGTCCAGCATTTCATTGTCTGAATGTGGTGATCTGGTGAGTTTCAGTTCTTTGATACTTTTTGTGAGAGGCCTGAACGTCACTTCCTGAGGGAGGAATTCACATAGAACAAATGCAAGGTTCAAGCTTTAAGACCAGAATGGTCAATTTCTATGTTTATCCATATCTATGGGACTACTGGGGCAATTTCAGTGACAGATTAGACACTTTCCTTCTAGGATCAGGAACAAGTCAAGAGCATTCTCTCTTAAAATTCCAATTTAACATAATTCTAGAAGTCCTTGCTAGTCCAATAACAAAATGAATTTAAATGTATACAGTTTGGTGATATGACCTGAATGTTTGTGACTCCTCATATCTCCAAATTCTAATGCTGAAGTCATCACTCCCAAGGTGATAGTATTAACCTTGAGAGGTAAATCCTCTGGGAGGTGATTAAGTCATGGGTATGGAGCCCTCATAATTGAGATTTGTGCCTTTACAAAAAAAGATCCAAGAGAGATCGCTTTTCTTTCATCATGTAATGTTAGAGTGAGAAGAAGACTCTCTATGAGAATGTGAACCCTCACCAGACACTGAGCCTAATGAGTCTTTGGTCTTGAACTTCCCAGCCTCCAGAACTGATGAAAAATAAATTTCCTTTATTCATAAGTCACCCAGTCTGTGGTATTTTGTTATAGCAGCCCAAGTAGACCTAGACAGTTGGAAAGGAAGAAATGAAACTGCTTTATATACAGTTGAAATGATTGTCTATGTAGACAACACCAAATATTCTACATAAGCCTCCTGGGATTAATAAGCAAGTCTGTGGAATATAAGTCCTTATTCAATAACTTTCTTGTATATTATAAATATGCTATTAAACTACTGACATTTTTAACTTAAAAAATCTATTTACAGTAACTTTACAAAAGGAAGTATCTAGGTATAAATTTAACAAAATATTGTTTAAGTTCCCTATTCATAAAGCTAAAAAACTAATAAAAGATGTAAATAAGTGGAGTGATGCTCTATGTTCATAATTATTACCATATGATGAAAATGTCAATTCTTCTCTAACTGATGCACAAATTTAACACAATAGCAATACCTGCCAAAATCCCAGAAAGTGACTTTGTCAATATTGACAAATTAATTTTCAATGTTATATGGAAAGGCACAGGACTTAGCATAGCCAACATAATACTTTAGAAGAACAAAGTTGGAGGACTCACATTTTCCTATTTCAAGATTTACTGCAAATCTATGGTAATCAAGAGAGTATCATATTGATGCAAAAACAGACACTTCGGTCAATGGAATGAAATAGCTCAGAGATAGAGTCACAGAAATATAGTCAATTGATTTTTTTGATGAAGGCATGGAAGCAATTCAAAGGTAAAAGGAAAGTCTTTTCACTAAGTGATGCTGGAACAATTGAATTTCTATATGCAAAGATATCAACCTAGGCCTATACCTTACATATTACACAAATTTTATGTCAAAATGGATTATAGAACTAAATGAAATGTGAAAATATAAAAGTTATAGAATGAAAAATTAAGAAAAACATCTATGTGGTTGGATTTGGTAAAGAATTTTTATATACAACATCAAGATCCTGGAAAAAAAAAATAGTCAATTTGAGTTGTACTTTTCTGTATTAGTCCATTTTTGCATTGCTATAAAGAAATACCTGAAACTGGAAAATTTTTAAAGAAAAAAGATTTCTGCAGGGTGTAACAGGAAGCATAGCGGCTCCTGCTTGGCTTTCTGGAAAGGCCTCAACAAACTTACAATCATGGTAAAAGGCAAAGGGGAAGCAGGCATATCTTACATGGCCAGAGCATGAGGAAGAAAGAGTGGGGAAGGTGCTACACATTTTTAAATAACCAGATCTTGTGAGAAATCACTCGGTATACAGTACTAATGGGGATGGTACTGAACTATTCAAGAGGACTCTGCCCCCATGATCCAAACATCTCCTACCAAGTCCCACCTCTAATACTGAGGATTAATTACAATTTGACATGAGCTTTAAACTGTGTGACAGATCCAAATCATATCATTTACTAAAATTAAAAAGCCTTGTTAAGAAAAAAAATTCCTACCTTGTGAAGATACAAAGAAATTGTAAGACTTTACAATGACAAATTAGATAACTTGTGCTAGTTTATTTTGTTTCTGTTGTAACAAATTATCAAAAACTTAGTCACTGCTACAGTTTGGATGCTTGTTTGCCAAACTTCATGGTGAAATTTGATCTTCAAAGTTGGAGGTAGGGTGTAATGGAGGTAGGTGTTTGGGTTATGAGGCAAATCCCCCTGAATGGCTTGGTGTCATTCTAGTAGTTAATAGCTTCCTCTCTTATCATGTGATCTCTTCACACAGAGGTTCCCCTTTACCTTTCACCATGAGTAGAAGCAACCCAAGGCCCTTACTGGAACCAGGTGATGCCAGCCTCATGCCCCTTATAGGCACCTCAAGCCTGCAGAACCATGAGCCAAATAAACCTGTTTTCTTTACAAGTTACCCTGCCTTCAGTATTTCTTTATAACAACACAAATGAACTAAGATAGTGACTTAAAACAATAAAAATTTATCTTACGTTTTGAGAGATCATGAGTTCAAAAATGGCCAGCAGGTATGCATTCCTTCTGGAAGCTCTAGGGGAGAATCTATTTCCTTCCCTTTTTGAGCTTCTAAAGGCTACTTATGGTCCTGCATGACTTCAACCTTTGCTTCCAACATCACATCAGCCCTGATTCTGATTTTCTTGCCTTCCTTTATTAAGTTCCCTTGTGATTACATTGGACCCACTCAGATAATCCAGGTTAATCTTCCCATCTCAAAAGCCTTAACTTAATCATATTTGCAAGGCCATTTAATGTTCCAGTGATTCAGGTGTTAACATATTTAAGGGCCTTATTCTGTTTCAATAACCCAAGTAAGAGTGACCAATATACCTAAATAAACAGCTTACTTTAAAACAGATACAGAAAAATCATATAAACATAGGAAAAAATGCTCAACAACATTTGTCATTAGAATACTACAAATAAAAACAATGAGATGACATGACATACGTGTTAGAATATATGAAATTTTTAAAAAGGCAATACCAACTGCTAGTAAAGGATGTGTAGCAACAGGATGTGGGCATGGGTAGCATTCGTTGCTGGTGGGGTATAAAACAGCACAGTTATTTTGAAGACAATTTCGTAATTTCTTACAAAACTGAGCATAGTCTTGCCACAGAAATTACACTCCTAGGTAGTAATCCAATAGATTTGAAAATGTATGTGCACACAAAAATTGCACATATGCATAGGTGTTTATAGCAGCATTATTCATAATTGCCAAACCTGGAAGCACCCAAGTTATCTTTTGATGGATGAATTAAAACAAACTGTAGCAACCCATATAATAGAGTGCTATCCAGCAATAAAAAGGAGAATCAAGGCCGGGCGCGGTGGCTCAAGCCTGTAATCCCAGCACTTTGGGAGGCCGAGGCGGGTGGATCACGAGGTCAGGAGATCGAGACCATCCTGGCTAACACGGTGAAACCCCGTCTCTACTAAAAATACAAAAAACTAGCCGGGCGTGGTGGCGGGCGCCTGTAGTCCCAGCTACTCGGAGGCTGAGGCAGGAGAATGGCGTGAACCTGGGAGGCGGAGCTTGCAGTGAGCCGAGATCGCGCCACTGCACTCCAGCCTGGGTGACA
>NC_037671.1:165548641-165654487 GCF_003255815.1 Theropithecus gelada
AAAAAAAAAAAAAAAAAAAAAAAAAAAAAAAAAAAAAAAAAAAAAAAGGAGAATCAAGATACACAAAAGCATGGATGGATCTTAAATGCATATCGATGAGTAAAAGAAGTCAATCTGAAAAGGCTACCGAGTTCACAATTTCATTCAAGTCTGGAAAAGACAACACTATAGAGAAGATAAACAACTTGTTGGTTTCTATTAAATTTTCGGCCCGGCTTTTGTCTACCCCAACTGCACTCACTGTCTTGGGCTATTGTGATGTCACCAACAAATTACTATTGGTTTCAGTAACGTCCTGGGGAAAGGGTTTTCGTTCGTTGGTTTTTGGCTGTTTGTTTTGCAGAGCTGAACCCCAAACTAAATAATTACAAAGCCCTGGGAGTAAATATTTTTTTCAGAAAGGCTTTTATCTTGTCATACTCTAGGCTGTGCTCTGAGAATGGGGTTTTCAACAAAGCTCCAAATGGAAGCTTGACTGTACGTGGGCTAGCTTTTATGCCTACCATACTCTGATGTGGGGAGTAAGGCAGGATGGGTCTATCCCCAAGTTAAAATGTCACAGAGCATGCTATTCCGACTGAGGTTTAGTAGTAGTTCTCGAATGGGTGCTTTCCATTCATTCTGTGAACTGGATTAATTTCCACAGTTTTGAAATGGTTGCTTTTTATTATTTTGCCAAATTTTATTGCTTTTAGGGGTACAGTAGGTTCACTCAGTTCTTAATTTCCTTACTCCAGAAGGCAGTGTCAAACAAGCATAGATCTTACCCTCAATGCATGAGTATCCCAGCTGGAGTAGAATGATGAACACAGCTGTGGAGTAGTGGTACAGTACATTGAAGTAAGAACCTGTGGAAGTGGGAGTTAAGTGCCAGTATTAAATATTCAGATTTTGCCCCATAAGTAAGGGAAAATCCTCAATATTTAGAATTGAAGGAGTAACCTGGAAAATAAGATTTGTGAATAAGTATTCTGGAAATTGTAGATGAATTATTGAATAATATTTTGATAAAGGCAGGCAAGTTGGGAGGCTTCTAAAATATCTAGAAGTAAGCTAAAAATGTCATGAGTTATTTGGGTCAATAGAAATCTAAGAAATTGCAATAAACTTTTATTTTTTTAAGGAACATGATAGAATTTTAAGATTTGCTAATATGTGAGGCAGAAAAAAGGTTAAAATCAGAAATGCTTTAAGTTTTAAAATTTGAATGACTGGAGAAATTAATCTACTGATAGAAATAAGAGATTAGTGTTAGGAGAAGGAAAATTTGTTACATTGTTTGAATTTAAACATTGATGGGACACACAAAATAGTTTTAACTTTTAAAATTGGAGACAGGTAAATAGAATTCAGTTTAGAGTTTAGAGTCTGCTAATATAGATTTGTAAATAAATAATAAATTTCAGATGAGTACATTTTTAAAAAAGAGACATGATATTTACAGAGAAGTACGTTATAACATACAAAAAACACAGTTTTGAAGGTGGAAATGGTGTCAGCGAGACACGGATTGTGGACGATTTGCTGAGTTCTATCAAAGGTGTGACCATTTATTGGAAGGATGCCATTTAGAACTTGTTTAATATAGTTGAAAACAGAAATAACAAGTGGATAACCAAAATGGGAGAAAAGTCTAGAAAAGATGCAACACAACTTTAAAACCTATGCAGTTTTCAAGGCACTCTAGTGTTATCTTTGACTGGATCTTGGATAGAAAGGACATTAATGGCAAAACTTGTGAAATCCAAACAATGTCTTAAGTTTAGTTAAACATTGTAGTAAGAAAAATAATCTTATTGTTATCTCTTGCTGGTAGGTAATCACCTATCTGCTACAAATAATTAGAGCACAAGTAGAACCTCACAGATGAGTCAATGAACAATTTAGTGTTAACAAATTTTAGGAAAAGAATTTCATTTGAGTTCTCCTATTGTTTTCTTGTAGGTAGCGATGTGACAGGTAGGGAAGGAAGAACTGAAGTTACTTCAGCTCTGAAGAATCAGAGCTAAAATGTTTATTTCATCAGTCATGGTAAATGTTTTGATAGGCCTCTGGAGAATGAAGCAGTCACTTTTTAAGTATGTTATTTTTTATGGCAGTAGCACTGCATGTACATGGAACACAAGTTATTACTTTTACTAGAAAAGGAAATAGTGTTTTTGATGTTGTCATTAGATCTATAACTAGGATAAAAGCATATAATCATAAATATACTTGGTTTGAATCTATTTTTTATTCAAAATAATAAATATGAAATACTTTTTACTCACATTCAACTTGCTGCCAGTTGACTGTGTTCATAATTTTTTATTAAAATATCTATGTTTTCTCCAGTTTATCATCTTATTATAGATAAGACATTTTTACATGCAATGAAACAAGCTACTGAACAAACAAGCTATTCTCAAGTTCTGACTAATGTAATTCCATATAGACTCTCAGTTCTATTACATCATTGCTGTATTAGTCTATTCTCACACTGCTAATAAAGATATATCCAAGACTGGATAATTTATAAAAGAAAGATATTTAATGGACTCAGTTCCACATGACTGGGGTGGCCTCAACAATCATGGCAGAAGGCAAATGAGAAGCAAAATCCTGTCTTACATAGCAGAAAGCAAGAGAGTGCTCTTTATAAAACCATCAGATCTTGTGAGATTTATTCACTATCATAAGAACAGCATGAGAAAACCTGACCCCATGATTCAATTACCTCCCACCAGATCCCTCTCACAACACATGGGGTTATGGGAGCTACAATTCAGGATGAGATTTGGGTGGGAACACAGCCAAACCATATTAGTCACCATGATATTTTATATTTTAGGTAATAATATTATTAATGATATTGATATCAACTTAAAAATATATCAAATATTATCTTCCCCTATTACATTATCTGAAGATCTGCCTCATATAGGTCATAATCTTCCTTAAGCATGGTCTTCCTTTTTCCCAAATAAGCAAATAGTGAACAATGTTGATCTCATTTCATTTGATTATATTTGTAGTTGACTATCCTCTCAACTTCCCCTTAAAATACATCTTCACAAATTATTGGCTTTAAAAATAATTATAATAATGTCATCACTGAAATTTTTTTGTTACTTAAAAGCAATATAACGGACAAAACATGGTTCTTAAATACATGCTTTTTTGTTTTTAAATTCTGGAGATGCAATTTCTAGAATTTGTATTTTTACAGTTTGCTAAGTGTACAGTACGAAAATAGTCTGCTTCTGTGAAGAAAACCTCTGCCAAGAACTTTTTGTTTTATCTTTATGATGAATGCAGATTCTCCATTAAAAAAGCACATTTTTCATTTCAAATGTTGAATAAGATGATGTTTAAAATAATTCAGTTGGTTAAAATTAGATGCTAAAGAAGAAAAAAAGCACACACACGAGAGAATATTTTCTGGTTCTATAATAGTTTCATTTGATTATAAAATATAACTGTTAATCACTTAATATATAAAAATCCAACTGAGTCTTGGCATTCATGTTGTTTTGAGTAATGCTTCTTTCTTCATAAATACAAAATAATATTAAACACATTTTTTCAATAACATTGTTACATATTAAATTATCCCACCTTTACTTTTAGTGAATGAAAAAAATACTTAGTAGTATGATTAATTTTCTTCCTGCTACTAGTACGTGATTTTCTTCTTTCAGTCCACATACTGTTTGTCTTAAAAGATAACTCAGGGTATAATTCCGTCAAAGAGGATAGTATAAATTCTCTACATGTTTGTTTTAGATTTAACCATAGCTTTCTCATAACATTATCTATCCAGCTCCTCTACTGAGGGATTTTGATCTTCTGCTCATTGGAGAAAACTTTTCCATAAAACCAAAAGTGTAACTCCTATCTGAAATTGTTTATTTCTTCAAAAACATTTATTGTATACCTAAAGCATTCAATTCATTAATAAGGAATCTAGTGATAGGGTTGTTTAATGGGTATAAAATGCACTTTCAGCTTCAAACCAATTGGATATTGTTGTGGTATGAATGTGTCCCCCAAAATTCATACATTGAAATCCTAATCCCCATGACGGTATTAGAAAGTGGGCTTTGGGGAGGTGATTAGATCATGGGGACATGGCCTTCATAAATGGGATTAATGCCTTTATAAAAGAAGCCCTAGAGAGATTCTCTGTTCTTTCCACATGTGAGGATATAGATAGAAGGTGCTCTTCATTAACTGAAAAGTGGGCCCATATCAGGCACAAAGTCTGTATTAATCTTGGACTTCCCAGCCTTCAGAATAGTAAGAAATAAATTTTGCTTGTTTATAAGGCATCCAGTTTATGGTACTTTGTTACGGGAGCCTAAATGGATGGAGAGAGAGCTATAATAGCTAGATCAGTATTTTTTAAAGCATGATGCGTGGATGAGCCTCATTTAGGACTACCTACAGGTGTTTGTTAATAACGATTGCTATGGCCTTATGCTGGGCTTAATAAACCAGAATACTTAAATTCAAAACCACTGCTGAGCATGCCACTGCATGTAGAAAGGTGTGAGAGTCACTGAGTTAGAAAGAAAAGTGATAGATAGTACATAATCTATATTTAAGTCATTTTCTAATCACAAGCATTTATGATAGATTTGATAATACTCTGTAAAGAAACGTCCTAGGAAACTAGTCCTGCTGCATTCAGGCACGTCTGTAAATTCCCCACACCTCTAATACTTAGTTCCTTGTGCTAATCCTGTTTCATTAAAATATTCTTAAATAAATTTGTTTGCATATTATTATTGAAGTGGTTCCCAAAATATCTCAGTTGAACTACTTTCTTTTTCAAAGTATTTTAAAAGAGCAATGATGTATTTTTATCAGCACACTAATCATCAAGACCTGTTTTATATAACCCAGAGTGTTTTTAAAAAAATGAATTATGTTTGCCTCTCTTCACCCAAATCCATCAGCCAAGAGCAGGCACTTAATTTGCAAGTTCTAGTGCAAAATACATATGTGCAACTACTTTTTCATTATTTATTATTCATTTCAAAGTGATGGTATCAGAGCATTAGCAGAACCACAGGGTCCTGTAAAACTGCATAAGTTTTTAATCCATGAAATTGTCCTTGCCAATAGAATATTCATATGACTTCTACTAGCGAATGACCAAAACATAGTTTAGAAAAAGAAAAAAAGAAGGCCGGCGCGGTGTCTCACACCTGTAATCCCAGCATTTTAGGAGGCCGAGGTGGGTGGATCACGAGGTCAAGAATCTGAGAACATCCTGGCCAACATGGTGAAGCCCCATCTCTACTAAAAATACAAAAATTAGCCGGGCGAGGTGGCTGGCACCTGTAGTCCAGCTACTCCGGCTGAGGCAGGAGAATGGCGTGAACCCGGGAGGCGGAGGCTGCGGTAATCCGAGATCGCGCCACTGCACTCCAGCCTGGGCGAAAGAGCCAGACTCTGTCTCAAAAAAAAAAAAAAAGAAAAAGGTTTTTACATATTATTTGTGTTGTTTAACACCTAAAAATTTTAAACAAAAGCAAGTCCTTTTGTTTTGTTTTGTTTTTTGTTTTTTGTTTTGTTTTGTTTGGACGAAGTCTTGCTCTGTCACCAGGCTGGAGTGCAGTGGCGGGATCTCCGCTCACTGCAACCTCCGCCTCCCGGGTTCAAGCGATTCCACTGCCTCGGCCTCCTGTGTAGCTGGAATTACAGACCCACGCCATCACACCTGGCTAATTTTTGTATTTTTAGTAGAGACAGGGTTTCACCATGTTGGCCAGGATAGTCTCCATCTCCTGATCTCCTGATCCACCCGTCTCATCCTCCCAAAGTGCTGGGATTACAGGCGTGAGCCACCGCGACTGGCCAAGTCAGTCTTAAGTTATGTAATGCTACCTTTAGATTGTATTAATTTTATTTATTTATTTATTTTTCTGGTGAAAAATATGTATATTTAGAATTAGTCAGCTAGACTCAGTGTAAATGATCCTAGTTTTATAAGACAATTTCTTGAAGAAAATCACTTAAGACAGTTGATCACTTCAATCAATTACTTATTTTAAAATGAATTTTCTATTTTTCAACCCCCTTTTACCCAACTCCAAACTTGTTCTGACCAAATGAATCAAGACTTGTAGAATACTGTTCCCATATAATAAATATTTAATTTGGCAGAAAATAGAAATAGGTGATACCAAGGTAGATCTTTGGCTTCCAGTTAATATAGAACTTAATATCTCAGATCCAATGTTCAATCTCTAAATAAACACAGACCAAAAATGTGTAAAACAGTAATACTACTGCAATACAGCCAAATTAAGTAGTATTTAACACAGTTTCCTGCTATTTTTCTTCTTTTGCCATCATAAACACATTTTTTAAATTCCACTGTTTCTAAATACATACTCCTCTCACATGTTCCACATGGAGACATGTAAATAACTATGTAGTATGGGTAAAATAGAATAACCTTTAAGATCTCTGCCAGCTGGCATTGAAATGAACCTTCAAAATCATTGTTTTCCCTTCTCTGAAGGACTCCCTGAGGATTACATTGAAAACAATCCTGTCTTGCTGTCTAACATAGTTCATGCATCAACTCTAACCTACAGTGACACAGAATAATTCCTGTGGTGTATTACCCTGAATGATCCACAATGAACATTCGGAAGACAATTTTAACATTCATGTTCTACATCTATAACATGTATGTTAAGATCAAGATTTATTGATGTTTATCAGTGTATGCTATAGTAGATAATAGCTTGGGAAAATTGTATCTGGTAGACCTGACTAAATATATGACTGCACGTAATAAAATTATATGCAGTCATATAGTAGTTCAAACAGTTACATCAATAACTTACACTGGCGCTTACTTTACCATATTAAGTATTATGGTTTAGAGAGAAAATGGAAAGCATGCTGTGATGTTTTTAAAGTATTCTACTGGAAACATTTGTTATCTTTCACCTTGTATTCTCAAATTGATGTTTTCCTTGTCATTATGTCTTTATAGCAATATTTTATCTGATACTATGTCATAGGTTAGCCCTCATTCTTCAGATAAGTGACAGTAAAATACTTTATGTTATCTATGATTTTTAAAACAATGTACTTTGAGCATTTATAATAAAAAAAACTTCTTTATAAATTTAAACAGCTACAAAGATGCTGTTTCTGGCATATTAAAAACTTTTTCATCTCCAAACAAAACTATTACATTAATTTTTAAAAAGCAGCCAATTCAATCTAAATACCAAAGTGTTTTGTTAGCTACTATCATCCATTTATAAAATCCTAAATGACTGCCTCTGTACCAGACAGAATATTTGCATTGTATCTTTTCTTCTTCTTTTTGCACTTAAATTAACTCACAATGACTTCATCCAAAATAATACATAATATCATTTTAAAAGATCATTGATTATCCAAGCATGTAGAAGTTTAAGAATAATCTTCAAAGATCAATTTCCTGTGACTATAAGCTTCAAAGGGTTAAATTTCTTTCAAATTTTTTTATTTCAATAGTTTTTTGTTTCATGGATGTATTATATAATGGTAAACTGTCAGATTTCAGTGTACTCCATCACCCCAGGAGTCCATGTTGTACTCAATATGTATTTTTTTAATCCCTCATCTTGCCTCCCACCCTCTCCTTTCTGAGTCTCCAAAGTCCATTATATCACTTGGCATACTTTTGTGAATTCATAGCTTAGCTCCTACTGATAAGTGAGAACATACAACATTTGGTTTTCCATTCCTGAGTTACTTCACTTAGAATAATAGCCTTTAGTACCATCAAAGTTGCTGTGAAATAATTTATTTTGTTTATTTTTATGGCTGAATAGTATTCCATGATGCATATATACCAGATTTTCTTTACTCAATTATTGGTCAATGGACACTTAGGTTGGTTCTATATCTTTGCAATTGTGAATTGGGCTGCAATAAACATATGTGAACACATGTCTTCTTCATACAATAATTTCTTTTCCTTTGGGTAGATACTAAGTAGTGGGATTGCTGGATCAAATGGTAGACCTATGTATTTGTTTGTTTTCATGCTGCTGATTAAGACATACCCAAGACTGGGCAATTTACAAAGGAAAAACTTTAATGGACTCACAGTTCCACCTGGCTGTGGAGGCCTCACAATCATGGCAGAAGGTAAAACGCACGTCTCACATAGCGACAAACAAGAGAAGAGAATAAGCACCATGCAGAAGAGGTATTCCCTTATAAATCCATCAGATCTCATAAGACTTATTCACTACCGAAGAAGAGTGTGGGGGAAACCACCCCCATAATTCAATTATCTCCCACTGGGTCCCTCCGACAATATGAGGGAATTATAGGAGGTTCAGTTCGAGATGAAATTTGGGCAGGTACACAGCCAAACCATATCAATCTACTTTTAGCTCTTTAAGGAATCTCCATACTGTTTTCCATAGAGGTTGTACTAATTTACATTCCCACCAGCAGTGTATAAGTGTTCCCCTTTGACCATATTCATGCCAAAATCTGTTGTTTTTTGAGTTTTTAATAATGGCCATCCTTGCAGGAGGAAAGTAGTATCTCATTATGGTTTTAATTTGCATTTTCCTGGTGATTAGTGATGTTCAGCATTTTTTTCATGTTGGTTGGACAATTGTATATCTTCTTTTGAGAAATGTCTATTCATGTTATTTGCCCACTTTTTGATGTGATTATTTGTTTTTTTCTTGTTGATTTGTTTGAGTTCTTAGTGGATTCTGGATACTAGTTCTTTGTCAGATGCATAGTTTGCAAATCTTTTCTCCCATTCTGTGGGTTGTCTGTTTAACCTGCTGATTATTTACTTTGCTATGAAGATTTTTAATTTAATCAGGTCCAATTTATTTATTTTTATTTCTGTTGCATTTGCTTTTGGGGTCTTAGCCATGAATTCTTTGCCTAGACCACTGTCCAGAAGAGATTTTACAAGGTTATCTTCAAGAAATTTGACGGTTTGGGGTCTCAGATTTAAGTCTTCGATCAATTTTGAGTTGATTTTTGCATAAGGTGAGAGACAGAGATCCAGTCTCATTCTTTTACACGAAGTTAGCAGGTTTTTGTAGTAACATTTATTTAGGTGTCCTTTCCCTAATTTATGTTTTTGTATGCTTTGTTGAAGACCAGTTGGATTTAAGTATTTGGCTTTATTTCTGGGTTCTCTATTCTGTTCCATTGGTCTATGTGCCTACTTTTATATCAGTACCGTGCTGTTTTGGTGCTTATACTCTTACAATGTAACTTGAAGTCAAGTAATGTGATGCCTCCAGATTTATTCTTTTGGCTTAAAATGGCTTGGGTTATTTGGGCTCTTTTTTGGTTTCATATGAATTTTATGATAGTACTTCTAATTATGTGAAAAATAATGTTGCTATTTTGATGGGAATTGCATTGAATCTGTAGATTGCTTTGGGCAGTAGAGTCCTTTTTAAAATATTGATCCTTCCAGTTCATGATCATAAGACATGTTTAAATTTGTTTGTGTCATCTATGATTTCTTTCAGCAGTGTTTTGTAATTCTCATTGAAGATATTTTTCACTTCCTTGGTCAAATATTCCTAGGTAATTTTTTTTTTTTTTTTTTTTTGGTCACTGTTATAAAAGGAATTGAGTTCTTGATTAAATTCTCAGCTTGGTTGTTATTGGTGAAAATGAATTTTGTAATGTGAGACTTTACTGACTTCATTTATCAAACATAGGAATCTTTAGAAGAGTCTTTAGTGTTTTCTAGGTATACAATCATATCATGGGTGAACAGTGATAGTTAAAATATCTGCTGATTATCATGACAATTAGAATTAGTGTAAATTGATTAAAGCATCATTAGTATATTATATTTTCTGATAATAATGTTTTTTACACTATTATTAAAATAGTTATTGTAATGTTTTTGTTATAATGTATGCATGTATTCATTGATGAAATTTATTTATTTTTCAAGTAAGAAATGTTAAACATTATTTCTGTTACTATTTTTTATATGTTCCAAGCATAAGCACTGAGAAAACATGTGTATATATCATGCACATGTCATATATTTATATAATTGTTACATCAATTATTCCAATGTCACTGCTGTAACCTCCTTCTGAATTATGTAAGAAAAATGATATAGTGCAGACTTAGCAAAAATTATTTTTAATGATCTATCAGCTAACAAACTCAAGTTTTCAAATTAAGACTCCATCAGACTTGAAAAAGAATACTTTTTGTTGTCCAATGTCAACATAAATATTATATCTACCTTTAAACATTCTCTGACCTCTTAGACTTGGTTATTTTATCTACCCTTCTACACCATTGCAATGCTCTATCTTTATCAATACATATATGTCATCTAATAAATGATCTTTCCTCCTGTTTGAATATTAAACTTCTTAAATACAAGGACCATGTCTTATTTATATATGTTAAATGAATAAAATAATAAATTAATGCAAGTCTATTTTACTACACATATTTATAAAAGCTCAAAAGTGACACAGGAATTATTTTAATGCCATAACATCCTTTATGTTGTTCATTTCTTTCTAAAATGAAGTTATTTATTTAGCATTAAAATATACCATATCTATTCTTGATTACATGCTGCTAAATTGAGATATATAGCTTTGAATTTCTGAGGTCATTTATTTGTAATGGCTTCTGATTTTAATTGAAAAGCAACATTACACAAATTTGTTAGATAACAGCATGTTGTTGTGACTAAGATAATAGATCCTGAGGTCAGACAGATTTCCTGCCATGGACTATCTGTGTAAGCTTGGGCAAATTACTTAATCTATGTTTCAGTTTCTTCATCTATAAACAGGCAATACTAGCAGCACCCACCACATCAGGTTGTTTTAAATATTAAAGGAGATAATAAAAATTAAGTCATTAACTTGTGTTTGCCTGGCAGATTTTAAGTCTTTAGTAAATGTCTTTGTCACGTTGGGCTGCCCATAACCAAATAACACAGATGGTGGCTTAAACAACAGACATTTATTTCTTATAGTTCTGGAGGCTGGAAAATCCAAGATGGAGGGGCTAAAGGATTCATTTTCTGGTAAGGTCCCTCTTGCTGGCTTGCATACCTTGTCTCCTGGTTTCTGTCTCTTCAGATGGTGGAAAAAGAGAGAAAGCTCTTCCTCTTATAAAGACATTAATCCTATTTGGAGAATCTGGCCCTTAAGATTTCCCAAAGGCTCCACCTCCAAACACAATCACAGTAGGGTTCCAACATGTGATTTTTTAGGGGAACAAAGCATTCTGTCCGCAGCAGTAAATAATACATATTCTACTGTTATTATATTTACTGTTACTACCACCATCACTACCATAACTAATGTGAATAGTGCTTCATTTTACCTTATGTGTATGACCAATCCTGTAAGCACAAACAAACCCAGCAGAAGATAATGTAATTGTGGCTAGAAAGGTAAAAAGAAACATAATAAAATTCCCCATATAGTGTATATGGTAAATTATAGCACCAAAGAGCAATATAATTCATGAGAACATCTACAGTAAAAGGCAGGTTCAGTGACTGAAAAATTGAGCAAGCCAATGAGATGAGGCATAAGGTGAATCTGGAAATAAAACCTCGCATTTAATACCTGGCCTATTCTCTGTGCAATCACGGCCTTTGAAATCTTAATGTAATTTTGCATCAATGTTGTAATAACAATATTCTCTTTGTAGGGCTAATGGTCTGCAGGGAAAGTGCTAAAGATAAACTTCTCTTTCCTTTTTTCCCCCTTCTTTCCCTTTTTTTATGTCTTTAAAGTAAATGTGACTTATAAAGGTGGGTTTGTGGGGCTGAACCTGAGCCTTGTGTACATGCACATGTGTGGCAGGGACTAATAGAGCATTATATCAGCACCTAAGGGCTCAGTTCCATTTTCTCTCTTCTCAGTTGTGATTCATCACTTGTTTATTACAGAAAAATGAGCTCAAAAATGTTGAAAGACATATAAGTTCCATGAAATCTCCATTAGAACAGAGAATTTATTTTGTTCCTGGCTGTAACCTTGAAACCTGGAAAAGTAGCTGGCACATATGAAGCATTGAAAACATTTCTGTTGCTTTAATAATGACATAACATTTTATTTGTGGGTTTTACATGTATCTTGTCAGGCTTTTTAATGATCTAATTTATGAGATGAAGAGCTATGTCCAGAACTAAGTATGAAAATGTCTCTCAATAATCAATCAATTCATTCATTGATTTACTCATTCTCATCCATTTATTATTAATCACTTACAATGATAATGCCACAGCTTTTGTGCATAATTACCATATTTTTCAGTAATTCACAAAAAATAACATATTTTTATTATAGGAATAAATGGTCTATAACTCAAACTTAATTATGTTTGATGAATTGCAACAGGTAAAGAAAGAGCATTTAATTTTGAATATTCAACCTTTCTCCATTATTCTTAAAAGGGATTCATTACAGTCTGAATTAAATTGGTTGGCAATAACATTATTATCACTGCATGTGCATTTTTTTTCAAAGAGCATCCTCTAGATTCACTTGATGGATGGAAAGAACCTATAATATCTATTTTCCTGGTTTAAGAAAGGCCTAACTCTTTCCAGGAAAGATAGAAATTTAATTACAAGTAGTTAAATTTGCCTCTACTTCAGGGTTCTAGGTCAATTCATTTTTCAAAATGCAATTTTAATTCATACTTTAGTTTTTGATTGATAAATAATTTTATATATGCATAGGGTACATAGTGATGTTTTCATATGTATAACATATGGCTATCAAATCAGGATAATGACCATATCCCTCATCTCAGAAATTTATCATTTCTTTGATTTGGGAACATTAACTATCCTCCTAGCTTTTCAAAGCTATATAATATATTATTGTTAACTATTGTTAGTTAACTATAGTCATCTCTTTTAAATAATTACTTTACTATATTTAAGTTATTCATCATAAAATTTTAAAAACTAAGTAAGATTATTTCCCTAAGGGGTGAATTTCTTGATTCTTCTTAAAACAATGTATAGCTAATGTTCTAGTATATGTTCAAACTACATAAATAATTATTTAATAATGAATAACTTAAATATAGTAAAGTAAACATTTGATTGACACCTAGACTAACTTTTACAAGATAAAAAACAGTTCGCAAAATTCCAGACTACTCCTTTTCAATCAATAGTCTTCCAAAGTAAATGCTATTTTATCTATTATGATATATTGGTTTTGCCTGCTTTTGAACTTCATGTAAATGGAAACATACACTGTATTATTTTCTGTTTAGCTTCTTTCATTCAACACTGTGTGTTAGATTGATCCATGCTGTTATGCATAGACTTGCTTTGTTATTTTTGTTTCCTGTTTATAATTCCTTTGTATAAATATACCTCAATGTATATATCCATTTTACTATTGATAGATATTTACATTATTGTAGTCCAGGGTATCATGACATAGCTACCATAAACATTTTGTGCATAGTTTTTTTGGTTTGTTTTGTTGTTGTACACATGCACTGATTTCTCTATATATGTACCCAGGTGTGTAATTTCAGGTTCATAAGGTAGGCATGTATTTCATCACAGAAACTTCTGCCCAACAGTTTTTCAAAATGATGTACCGATCAGTGTACACTCTCACGATCAATGTACAAGATTTCCACGTTGCTTTACATATCCATCAACACTTGAAATAGCTAGGTACTGAATGGTTCTGTACCCCCAGAATTCATATGTTGAATCTCTAATCCTCAATATTGGAAGTAGAGCAAGATGGCATATTAGAAAAGCTCCACTGATCATAGCCCCCATAAGTCCACCAAATTAACAACTATCTACACAGGGAAAAACAAAACAAAACAAAACAAAACAAAAACTTCATAAGAACCAAATCTTCATAAGAGCCAAAAATCAGGGGCTCGGTCAGTCCCATGTTTTAACGGCATATCACTGAAAGAGGCACTGAAGAGATAAACAGTCTTGAACTATCAACAGCACCCTCACCCCAATCCCAGCAGCTACAGCATGATGTAGAGTGTCTCTGGGTGCTGGGGAGGGAGAACACAGCAATTGTGAGGCATTGAACTCAGTGCTCTCCTGTTAGAGCAGAAAAGAAATCTGAACCAAACTCAGTTGATGCCCATCCATGGAGGCAGCATTTAAACCAGCCCTAGACAGAAGGGAATCACTGATCCCAGTGGTCCAAACTTGCGTGCTTGCAAACCTCACCACCAACGGCTACCATACTCTGAGTCTCCAAGTAAACTTTAAAGGCAGCCTAGGTCATAATTGCAACTCTTAGGCAAGTTTTAGTGCAGAACTAGAACCAGAAACAGTGGATGAGGGGGCACGTGACATAATGAGATACCAGCTTGGGCAACCAAGGGTGTGCTAACATAACCTCTCTTCTAACCCCAGGATGCACAGCTCAAGGCTCTAAAAGATATCCCTTCATTCTGCTTGAGCATAGGAGAGGGAAGAGTGAGGACTTGTCTTGCATCTAGGATACCAGCTTACTCACAGCAAGATAGGGCACTGGTCAGAGTAGTTCCAGATGGCATTTCTAAAACACCCTAGTCCAGAAGAAAACTCCCTGCCTTGAAGGAAAGAACCTAGTCCTGGCAGTATTTATCACCTACTAACTGAAGAACTCTTAGACCCTGAATAACCAGGAGCAATACCCAGGTACTACATCAAGGGCTGTACTAGTCAGGGTTCTCTAGAGGGACAGAACTAATAGGATATATGTACATACAAAAGGAAGTTTATTAAGGAGAATTGACTTACACATTAATAACATAAAGTCCCACAATAGGGCATCTGCAAGAAGAAGAGCAAGGAAGCCAGTGGTGGACCAGTCTGAGTCCCCAAACCTCAAAAGTAGAGAAGCTGACAGTGCAGCCTTCAGTCTGTTGCCAAAGGACTGAGAGGCCCTGCCAAACTGCTGGTGTAAGTCCAGGAGTCCAGCTGAAGTATCTGAAGTCTGATGTTCCAGGGTAGGAACCATCCAGTATGGGAGAAAGATGAGGGCTGAAAGACTCAGCACTTTTATTCTTACATCATCTCCTACCTGCTTTATTCTAGCCACACTGGCAGCTGATTAGATGATGATCACTCTGATCAAAGTTGGGTCTATGTCACCCAGTCCACTGAGTGAAATATTGATCTCTTTCAGCAACACCTTCACACATAGACCCAGGAACAATACTTTGCATTCTTTAATCAAGTTGACTCTCAATATTAACCATCACAAGGGCCTTGTTGAGCTTCTGTGACTTGCTGACCTCAGCAAGTGTGACTCAGCACATTTTGAGCCACATTGCAGCTGCATTGGCTGTGGCACAAAACTCCTTCTGCTTAAGCAAAGCAGAAGGGAAAGTAAAGGAGACTTTGTCTTGCACCTTAGGTACCAATTCAGCCACAGGGGATAGGGTACCAAGTGAGCTGTTGGGGTCCCTGATTTCCAGGACTTGACTCTTGGACATTTCTGGACCTGCCCTGGGCCAGAGAGGAGCCTATTGCCCTGAAGGGTAAATACTGGGCCAGAATGCATTCATGACAACCTGACTTAAGACACCTTAGGCTTTAAGATACCATCAGCAGTAATCTGGCTGTACTTATCAGTGGTGGTGGCTATGGGGTGAGGCTCTCCTGCCTTTGAAAAGGGGAGAGAGGAGGGAGAAGGACTATATCTTTTGGGTTGAGTCCCAGATCAGCCACAATAAAAGCATACCAGGTAGATTTCTAACATAGTTTGACTGTGTCACCACCCAAATCTCATTTTAAGTTGTAGCTCCCATAATCCCCATGTGTCATGGGAGGGACCCAGTGGGAGGCAACTGAATCATGGGGTTGGGTTTTTCCGTTGCTTTTCTTGTGACAGTGAATAAGTCACATGAAAGCTGATGGTTTTATAAGGAGCAGTTCTTCTGCACATGCTCTCTTGTCTGCCACCATATAAGACATTACTTTGCTCCTCTTGCACCTTCTGCCATGAGTATGAGGCCTCCCCAGCCATGAGTAGCTGTGAGTCCATTGAATCTCCTTACCTTTATAAGTTATCCAGTCTTGGGTATGTCTTTATTGATGATGTGAGAAAGGAGGGACTAATACAGTAAACTGGCACTGCTGTAAAGATACCCCAAAATGTGGAAGCAACTTTGCAACTCGGGAATAGGCAAAGGTTAGAACAGTTTGGAGAGCTCAGAAGAAGACAGGAAAATGTGGGAAAGTTTGGAACTTCCTAGAGACCTGGAGGGCTCAGAAAATAGGAAGATATGGGAAAGTTTGGAACTTCCTAGAGACTTGTTGAATGATTTTGACCAAAATGCTGATAGTGATATGGACAATAAAATCCAGGCTAAAGTGTTCTCAGATAGAGATGAGGAACTTATTGGAAATGGAAACAAAGGTGATTGTTGCTATGCTTTAGCAAAGAGACTGGCAGCATTTTGCCCCAGCACTAAACTTCTGTGGAACTTTGAACTGGAAAGAGATGATTTAGGGTATCCAGTGGTAGATATTTCTAAGCAGTAAAGCATTCAGAGGTATCTTGGGTGTTCTTAAAAGTATTCAGTTTCATTCTTTTGCAAATATATGGTTTGAAATTGGAAGTTATGTTTAAAAGTGAAGCAGAGCATAAAAGTTCAAAAAATTTGCAGCCTGATAATGCAATAAAAAAGAAAAAACTGGGCCAGGCACGATGGCTCATGCCTGTAATCCCAGCACTTTGGGAGGCTGAGGCAGGTGGATCACCAGGTCAGCAATTTGAGACCAGCCTGGACAATATGGTGAAACCCCACCTCTACTAAAAATACAAAAATTAGCTGAGCCTAATGGTAGGTGCCTGTAGTCTCAGGTGCTGGGGATGCTGAAGGAGGAATATAGCTTGAATCCAGGAGGTAGAGGTTGCAGTGAGCTGAGATCACGCCACTGCACTCCATCCTGGGCATTTCTATACATCCTCTGAAATCTATGTGGAGCTTCTCAAACCTCAGTTCTTGACTACTGTGCATCCATGGGACCAACACCATATGTAAGCCAACAAGGCTTGGGGCTTTCAACCCCTGAAGCAGCAATCTAAACTAAATGTTGTCCCATTTTAGCCATAGCTGGAATACAAGGCACCAAGTCCCAAGACTGCACAAAAGAGCAAGGCCATGGGCCTGACCCAGAGAACCATTTTTTCCTCCTAGGCCTCCAGGCCTGTGATGGGAGGGGCTACTATGAAGACCTTTGACATGTCCTTGAAACATTTTCCCCATTGTCTTTGTGATTAGCATTTGGTTCCTCATTACTTATGCAAATTCCTGCCACAGGCTTGAATTTCTCCTAAAAAAAAATCAGCTTTTTTTTTTTTTTTCTTTTGACAGAGTCTCACCCTGTTGCCTAAGCTGGAGTGCAGTGGCATGATCTCAGCTCACTGCAACCTGTCTCCCAAGTTCAAGCAATTCTCAGCCTCAGCTTCCCAAGTAGCTGGAATTACAGGAGCATGCCACCAAACCTGGCTAATTGGTTTTGTATTTTTAGTAGAGACTGGGTTTCACCATCTTGACCAGGGTGGTCTTGAACTCCTGACCTCGTGATCCTCTCATCTCGGCCTCCCAAAGTGCTGAGATTACAAACATGAGCCACCATGCCCAGCCTTTTTCTTTTTTTCTTTTTCTTTTTTTTTGAGATGGAGTCTCACTCTGTTGCCTTGTCTCAGACAAGACTTTGGACTGCAGACTTTAGAGTTAATGCTGAAATAAGTTAAGACTTTGGGGACTGTTGGGAAGGCATGATGGTTTTGAAATGTGAGAACATGAGATTTGGGAGGGGCTAGGAGTGGAATGATATGATTCGGCTGTGTCCTTACCCAAATCTCATCTTGAATTGTAGCCCCCATAACTCCCACATGTCATGATAGGGACCAAGTGGGAGGTAATTGAATCATGGGGGCAGGTGTTTCCCTTGCTGTTCCCGTGATAGTAAATAAGTCTTATGAGGTCTGATGGTTTTATAAAGGGTAGTTCCCCTGCACAAGCTCTGTTGTCTGCTGCCATGTAATATGTGCTTTTGTTCCTCATGCACCATGATTGTGAAGCCTCTCCAGCCATGTGGAATTGTGAGTCCATTAAACCTGTTTTTAAGTTACTCAGTTTTGGGTATGTTTTTATCAGCAGTGTGAGGACAAACTAATACAAATTCTGAGATTTTTTACTTCAGTCCCTGTCTCTTGGTTGGCACTTCTGGACCCATTTGGGGCTTGGGGGATCTTGCGATTCTGAATGAAAGGACACAAGCATGTCCTTTGTCTCCTGCTGATTGTAGAGCCATAGGGTCTGGGTGAACATAAACAGTAGCCAGGGAGTGGTTACAGCAGGTCTTGGTGAGACCCAGCACTGTGTTGGATTCAGGTCATAGTAGTGGTCATTACAGGGGTGACTGTGTCACTCCACTCCCAGTTTTTGTTGGCTCAGAACGATGAGGGAAATGTTGTATGTATAGGATAAAGAAAGAAAGAGAACAAGATTCTCTGCCTGGTAATCCAGAGAATTCTCCCAGATCTAGTTCAAGACCATCAAGGCTGTGTATCTCTAAGAGTCTGCAAGAACCACGGCATGACTGGGTTGTGGTGTCTCCTAAAGAAGACACAGCTTAGATCAGAACATCCAAGTCTTTTCAAATATCTGGCAAGCATCCACAAGAAAGATGGCTACAAATAAGCTCAGACCACAAAAACTACAATAAGTGCCTAACTCCTTAATGTCTGGAAACTGAAGAACATCTATTAGCATCAATCCAATTCAAGAAAACATGACCTCACCAATGGACAAAATAAGGCACCAGAGACCAATCTTGGAGAACAGAGATACGTGTCCTTTCAGACAGAATTTAAAATAGCAATGTTGAGGGAACTCAAATAATTCAAGGTAATATAGAAGGAATTCAGGATTCTGTCAGATAATTTTAACAAAGAGCTTAAAAGAATGGAAAAGAATCAAGTAGAAATTCTGAAGCTGAAAATGCAATTGGCATACTAAATAATGCATCAAAGTCCTTTAATAACAGACTTTACCAAGCAGGAGAAATAATTAGTGAGCTTCAAGACAGGCTATTTGAAAATACACAATCAGAAGAGACAAAAGAATAGAAAACAATGAAGCACACATATGAGATTCAGAAAATAGCCTCAAAAGGGCTAAGGGTTAATGACCTTAAAGAGGAAGTAGAGAAAGAGAGAGGAGTAGTAAGTTTACTCAAAGGGATAATAACAGAAAACTTCTCAAACCTAGAGTAAGATGTCAATATGCAAGTACAAGAAGGCTATAGAACATTAAGCAGATTTAACTTAAAAAAAAGACCATCTTGAGGCATTTAATAATCAAACTCCCAAAGGTCAAGGATAAAGAAAGGATCGTAAAAACAGCAAGAGAAAATAAACGAATACATGTAATGGAGCTTCAGTATGTTTGGAAGTAGACTTTTCAGTGGAAATCTTACAGGCCAGGAGAGAGTGGTATGATATATTTAAAGTGCTGAAGAAAAATAAATTTTACACTAGAATATTGTGTGGAGACAATATTATTCAAACATTAAAGACAAATAGTAACTTTCCTAGACAAACAAAAGCTGAGGAATTTCATCAATGCCAAGCCTGTCCTACAAGGAATGCTAAAAATATTCTTTCAATAAGAAAGGAAATAACATTGATGAGCAATAAATATTCACTTGTGAAAGTACAAAACTCACTGGTAATAGTAGGTAAACATAAAAACACATAATATTATATGTAATTGTGGTGTGAAAACTATTCTTATCCTAAGTAAAATGACTAAATGGTGAACCAATAAAAAATAATGACTACAACAACTTTTCAAGGCCTAACCAGTAGAGTAAGATATAATTAGAAACAACAAATGTTAAAAAGTTGGGGGGGGGGAGTTAAGGTGTAGAGTTTCTATTTATTTTCTTTTTGCAAGTTTGTTTATGCAAATAGTGTTGTTATCATATTAAAATAATAGGTTATAAGGTAATATTTGAAGGCCTCATGGTAACCTCAGACTAAAATACATACAATGAATACATAAAAAATAAAAAAGCAAGAATCTAAATCACATCCTGAGAAAATCACCTTCACTAGAGGAAGGTGGGAAGGAAAGAAAGAAGGAAGAGAAGACCGTAAGACAGCCACAAACCAAATCACAAAATGACAGGTGTAAGTCTTTACTTTTCAATAACAACATTAAATGTAAATGGACTAAACTCTTCAATCAAAAGACAGATTGGCTGGTGAGTAAAACAAACAAACAAACAAACAAAAAAACCACGATCTATTTATCTGGTGCCTACAAGAAACATACTTTACTTATAAAGACACACTTAGACTGAAAATAAAGGGATGGAAAAAGATATTCTATTCCAATGGAAACTGAGGAAGAGCTGGAGTCTTATAACTATATCACAAACAATAGATTTCTATACAAAAACTATAAGAAGAAACAAAGAAAGTTACTATATAATGATAAAGGTACCAATTCAGCAAGAGTATATAACAATTTTAAATATATATGTACTCCAAACTGAAGCACCCATATATATAGGAAACATTATTAGAGCTAAAGAGAAAGGCCCCAATACAGTAATAGCTGGAGACTTCAACACCCCACTTGCAGCATTGAACAGTTCTCCCATACAGAAAAACAACAAAGAAACATCATACTTAATTTGCACTATAGACCAAATGGATCTAGTAGATACTTACAAAACAGTTTATCCAAGATCAGCAGAATATACATTATTTTTCTCAACACATGGATCGTTTAAGGACAGCATATATGTTAAGTCACAAAACAAGTCTTAAAACACTCCAAAATTGAAATAATATCAAGCATTTTCTCTGACGATGATTGAATAAAACTAGATATTAATAACAGGGGGAATTTGGGAAACTATACAATTACATGGAAATTAAACAATATGCTCCTGAATGGCCAGAGGGTTAATGAAGAAATTAAAAAAGAAATTAAAAAAATGTCTTGTAACTAATGATAATGGAAACATAAAATGCCAAAATTTATGAAATACAGCACAAGCAGTATTAAGAGGGATGTGTAGCTATAAGTACCTATACCAAAAAAAGAGAAAAAACTTCAAATGCACTATCTAACAACGTATCTTTAAAAACTAGAAAAGCTAGAGTAAACCAAACTCAAAATTAGAAGAATAAAAGAAAGAATAAAGAGCAGAACAGAAATAAACATGTATACAAAAGATCAATGAAACAAAAATTGTTATTTTTAAAAGATAAAATTAACAAAGCTTTAGTCAGACTAACCAAGAAAAAAAGAGAGAAGATGAAAATAAAATTAGAACTGACTGAAAAAGAAGACATTACAACTGTAGAAATTCAAAGGATCCTTAGTGGCTACCATGAGCAACTATGCCAATACATTGGAAAGTCTAATAAAAATGGACAAATTCCCAGTTACATACGACTTACCAAGATTGAACCAGAAAGAAATCCAGAACCTGAACAGACCAACAACAAGTAACAATATTGAAGCTGTAATAAAAAGTCTCCAACTAAAGAAAAGCCAGAGACCTAATGGGTTCACTGCTGAATTTTACAAAACATTTAAAGAAGAATTAGTACCAGTTCTGCTCAAAATATTCCAAAAAGTAGAGGAGGAGGGAATACTCCCAAACTCATTCTATGAGGGCAGTATTACCCTAATACTGAAATCAGACAAAAATTTGGCCACATCCAAAATATAAAACTACAGACTAATATCACTGATAAATATGGATTCATAAATCCAGAGAAAAATACTAACAAACCAAATACGATATTATATTAGAAACATCATTCATCATGACCAAGTGGGATTTATCCCTGGGATGCAAAGATAGTTCAACAAACCTAAATCAATCAATGTGATATGTCAATAAAATGAAGAATAAAAACCATATAATCATTTCCACTGATGCTCCTGCTGAGCAAGCATGTGACAAAATTCAACCTCCCTTCTTGATAAAATCCCTAAAAAAACTGGAGATAGAAGAAATTATGCCTCAACATAAAAAAAAAAAAAAACAACCATATACAACAGACCCACAGCTAGCATAGAAATCCTAGCTAGAGCAATCAGAAAGGAGAAAAATATAGAGTGCATCCACATTGCAAACAAGTAAGTCAAATTTTCCTTGTTTGCAGATACAATCTTGTATTTGGAAAGATCTAAAGACTCCATAGGAAAACTCTTAGAACTGATAAATTCAGTAAAGTTACAGCATATAAAACAAACAGAAAAATCAGTAGCCTTTCTATATGCCAACAGCAAACAATTTAATAAATAAATCAAGAATGGAATCCCATTTACAATAGCTACAAATAAAATAAAATAACTAAGAGTAAACTTAACCAAAGAAGTGAAAGATATGTACAGTGAAAATATAAAACATTGATGCAAGAAATTGAAAAGGACAGAAAACAAATGGAAAGAAATTTTGTATTTATGGATTGGAAGAATCAATATTGTTAAAATGTCCATACTACCCAAAGCAATCTACAGATTCAATGTAATCCCTACTAAAATACCAATGACCTTCTTCAAAGAAATATAAAAAACTATCGTAAAATTTATATGGAACCACAAAAGACCCTGAATAGCCAAAACTACCCTTAGCAAAAATAATAAAACTTAAGGAATCACATTACCTCATTCCAAATTATACTACAGAGCTATAGCGACTAAAACAGCATGGTATTGGCATAAAAACAGACACATAGACCAATGGAATAGAATAGAGAACCCAGACACTAATTGACACACCTACAGTGAACTCAGTTTTTGACAAAGCTGCCAAGAACATTCACTGGGGGAAAAGACAGTCTCTTCAATAAACGGTGCTGGGAAAACCATGTCAATGTGAAGCAGAATGAAATGAGACCCCTATCTGTTACCATATACAAAAATAAAATCAAAATGGAGTAAATACTTATATCTAAGTCCCCAAACAATGAAACTACTACAAAAAAAATTTGGAGAAAATTTCCAGGACATTTGTCTGGGCAAAGAGTTTTTGAGCAATACCCCACAAGCTCCGGTAACCAATACAAACATAGACAAATACGATCACATCAAGGTAAAAAGCTTCTGCACAGCAAAGAATACAATCAGTAAAGTAAAGTGACAATCCACAGAATGGGAGAAAATATTTGCAAACTACCACATCTGACAAGGAACTTACACCCTGAATATTTCAGGAACTCAACAATTCTATAGGAAAATGTCGAATAATCTGATCAACAAATGGGCAAAAGATTTGAATATACATTTCTCAAAAGAAGACATACAAATGGCAAACAAGCCTATGAAAGAGTGCTCAGCATCACTGATCATCAGAGAAATGCAAACCAAAACTACAGTGAGATATTATCTCACCCCAGTAATAATGGCTTATATCCAAAAGACAGGCAATAAATGCTGGAAAGGATGTGAAGAAAAGGGAAGCCTCAAACACTGTTAGTAGAAATTTGTTTTTATTTTTATATTTTTAGAAAGAGTCTTGCTCTGTGCCCAGGCTAGAATACAGTGGTGTGATCTCAGCTCACTGCAACCTCTATCTCCTGGGTTCAAGTGATTCTCCTGCCCTACCCTCCTGAGTAACTGGGATTACAGGCATGTGCCACCATGACTGGTTAATTTTTTGTATTTTTAGTAGAGAAAGCATTTCACCACGTTGGCTCGGCTGGTCTTGAACTCCTGACCTCAGGTGATCCACCCACCTCGGCTACCCAAAGTACTGGGATTACAGGCATGAACCACTGCACCTGGTCAGGAATTTAAATTAGCAAAAACACTATGAAGAATAGTTTGTAGGTCCTCAGAAAACTAAAAATAGAGCTTCCATATCACCCAGCAATCCCACTGCTGGGTATATACCCAAAAGAAAGAAAATCAGTATACAAAGAGATATTTGCACTTCTATATTGGTTGCAGCACTGTTTACAACAGCTAAGATTTGGAAGCAAACTAAGTGTCCATTAACAGATGAATGGATAAAGAAAATGTGGTACATATACACAAATTAGTACTATCCAGCCATAAAAAATGAATGAGATTCTGTCATTTGCAACAACTTGGATGGAACTGGAGATCATTATGTTAAGTGAAATAAGCCAGATAAAAGGGAAAATCATTGTGTGTTCTCACTTATTTGTGGGATCCAAAAATCGAAACAATGGAACTCATGGACATAGAGAACAGAAGGATGGTTACCAGAGGCTGAGAAGAGTCATGGGGACTTGGATGAGGGGGAGGTAGGGATGAATACAAAAACAATGAGTAAGAACTACTACTTGATATCACACCAGGGTTACTATAGTCAATAATAACTTAATTGTACATTTTAAAATAAAGAATTTAATTGGATGTTTTTTGTAACTCAAAGGATAAGTGCTTGAGAAGATGGATACCCTATTCTCCATGATGTGATTATTTCACATTGTGTGCCTGTATTAAAATACCTCATGTACCCTATAAATATATACATCTACGATGTACCCACAAATTGTTTTTAATTAAAAATTTTGAATTCTCAATGTGATAGTATTTGGGGATGGGAAATTTGGGAGGCGATTAGGTCATGAGGGTAGAGTCCTAATGATAGTATTAGTGTATTATTATTATTATTATTATTAAGACAGAGTCTCACTGTGTCTCCCAGGCTGGAGTGTAGTGACCTGATCTTGGCTCACAGCAACCTCCGCCTCCCAGGTTCAAGTGATTCTCCCGCCTCAACCTCCCGAGTAGCTGGGACTACAGGCATCCACCACTACACCCGGCTAATTTTGCATATTTAGAAGAGACGGAGTTTC
The DNA here is from genome assembly GCF_003255815.1 of Theropithecus gelada. Lineage (NCBI taxonomy): Eukaryota > Metazoa > Chordata > Mammalia > Primates > Cercopithecidae > Theropithecus > Theropithecus gelada. The sequence continues at coordinate 165,573,499 of NC_037671.1, forward strand.
ACCATATTGGCCAGGCTGGTCTCGAACTCCTGACCTTGTGATCCACCTGCCTCGGCCTCCCAAAGTGCTGGGATTACAGGCGTGAGCCACTGCCCCCTTCCTAGTTTATTAGTACTCTTACAAGAAGAAATTGAAGAGAGCTTGCTCTCTCTCTCTCTCTCTCTCCCCCTTTCCCCCTCCCCTCCAGTATGTGAGGAGACAAGGAGAAGGTGGCCATCAGCAAACCAAGAAGAGGGCCCTCACCAGAACTCAACCATGACACCACCTGAATATTGGACTTCCCAGATTCCAGAACTGTGAGAAATAAATTTCTGTTATATAAACCACCCAGTCTGTGGTATTTTTGTTGTAACAGCCCAATGGACTGAAACAGAAATTGGTACAGGGAGTGGAGTTGGAAAATGGGGTGGCACCATTCACAGTTATCCCTAGTGACACACTTGCACAATTTTTGCTTCCTGTTCTCTCAAGTTTATGCTCTGTTGGCCTCACAATCTTACTCCCAAAGAGAGGAATAGTTCCACCAATAAACACAAAAAGAAATCCTTTGGAATGGAAGTTAAGACTGATATTTGACTTCTTTGGGCTCCTCATGACTCTGAATCAACAGGCAAGAAGGGGAGTTATTGTCCTGGCTAAGGTGATCTGTCCAGACTACACAGGGGAAATTATACAACTGCTCCACCATGAAGGTAAGGAAGAGTATGTCTGAAATACAAGAGATCCCTTAGGGCATATCTTAGTATTATCATGCCCTATGATTAAGGTAAATAGAAGACTACAAGAATTCAATCCAAGCAGGACTATAATGGCTCAGATGCTTCAAGAATAAATGTTTGGTCATGGTCAATAAAGTGGTTCATGCCACCAGGTAATGAACCACTACTGACTGAAGTGCTAGCTGAAGGTAAAGAGAACACAGAATGGGTAGTAAAAGAAGGTAGTTGTAATACTAATTATGACCCATGACCCAGTTACTGTAACCAGGTTTGTGTGTGTGTGTGTGTGTGACTCTTAAGTATATTTTTCTTTTCCGTCTTCTTCCCTTATCATATAAGATATGTTGACTTTTTATCATAGTATTTGATAATTTTGCATTTAGTATTTAGATTATATGATGCCAAAGAAAAGAGCAAACATCACTCAAGGATTTTGCCTCCACTTCTGGGGAATGGGTGACATGTTTTGGATTGTATTGTGGATAGTTGTATCATGTTAAGTGACATTTTGACATTGTTATTACTTTCATTAGAGACTAAGTATGGTTTAAGGGCATGTGTATGAGTGCCGAGTTGACGAGAGGTGGACTGTGATGGTTCATCTTATGTGTCAATTTGAGTAGGCCACAAGTTGTGCAAATATCTGGTTAGATATTATTTCTGGATTTGTCTTCAGAATGTTTCTGGAAGAGATTAGCATTTAGGTTAGTGAACTAACTAAAACAGATGGCCCCAGTGTGGGTGGGTGTGATCCCATTCACTGACAGTCTAAGTAGAGGAAAAAATGGAAGAAGGTCACTGCCTGACTGCTTGAGCTGAGACATCTATCCAATTTGCAACTGATGCTCTTGGTTCTCAAGCCTTCAGACTCAAACTGGAATCTATACCATCAGCTCTGTGGCTCTAAGGTCTTCGAATTATACCACCGGGTTTGCTGAATCTCCAAGTTTGACATGGCAGATCATGGGAATTCTCAGTTTCCATAATCAGAAAACCAATGTACTGTCATAAATATCTTTATGGATATATGATTCTAGGATATTTCTTTCTGGGATATATGTGATATGTCCTATATTACATCTAGCTAGCTACCTACCTATACTACTGGTTCTATTTCTCTGGATAATCCTGAGTAGTATGGAATTATGCATTCTTTTAATGTTAGCCATTGTTGTGGTTACCTATTGATACCACATTACAGCTTTAATTTGCATTTCTCAGACTAGCAATCATGTTAAACACCTTTACACATATTTATCAATCATATATATATTTTCATTGTCTAATAAGTGCCTTTTCATGTGCCATGCTAATTTTAAGATATGGTTTCTTATTGTTATATTACTGATTTCTAGACACATGATTTATTGACATAATATTGCAAATATTTTCTGCAAGTCAGCAGCTTGTCTTTTCACTCTTTTAATGGTCAGTTTTGCTCAACAAAAATGCTAAGTTTGATTATGCAATCCAATTTATCAGTCTTTTTTTTTTATAAAAGGAGACAAAGTTAGTGCTTTTGTGCCCTGGTTATTAATCTTGGCCTACCCCAAGATTATGAAGATATTTTTCTATGTTTTATTCCAGAAACTTTATTGTTTTAGTTTCATGATAGATCTGTGATCCACCTTTAATTAATTTTTGTAAATCGTATAAAATAAATGGTCAAGTTTTAATTTTTTCTCATGTGGCTATCTAATTGACCCAGCACAATTTATTGATAAGCCTACCACCCTTGCTGTCATTGAATTCTACAGTACTTTTGAGATGGCTTATATGATCATATATTAATGAGTCTTCTTCTGGTTTACCTATTCTTTTCCATTGATGAAATAATTTATCAGTGTGCCAATATCACAATGACTGAAATTTTATAATAATCATTGATAGCTAGGTAATTTAATTTATTCAGTTTTGTTCTCCTTCAAGATTGTCTTAAATAATGTAGGTATACTTCATCCCTATATGAATTTTGGAAGGAATTTGTGAGTTTATATACATGCACATGCATGCATACAAACACATACGTCTTTGGAATAAATACAATTATAGACATAAAATGAAGCTTTTAAAGCTGATGCAGAAAATTTAATGCTATCCTCCTTAAAAAAGGCATTCACCAACATTTTGTTGTATGTTCCTTTTTATGATCAGTTATGATCAGTAGAGAACCAAATACATTCTTACTGTGTTTCCTTTTATCTATAAAAGTCCTTTAACAATAGCTGCCTTATTCCTCAAAATCTATTTCAAGACAATGAATCTTCTTGTCTTTAAACATGTTTAATTAATTTGTTAAATTATTATGTATTACATACACAATATCAAGTATAAATGGTGTGGAATTAATATTTTCAAAGATAGATATATTAATGATTTTTTGATGGCTAGGGTAACTTTAAACACAATAGAGAAAGGAAGTTAATTCTACTGAATTTTTCCATGTGTTTTTATTTAAATACATTGACTTGAATGTGAAATAGCTTAAACGATACAAGTTAAATCTATTATTGCCCATCTATAAAATGGGATACGAGGAAATTACAGAAAAGTTTGTATAATGTGAGTCCACATATTTAAGACAAAAGGATACATGCAGGTAAACATTACTCATAGTTATCTATAAGTTGTCAAAAGGGAAGATTACAGGCAGTTGGATTATTTCACTCTCTGATTTACATACTTCAGTGTTGTTTGAGATTTCATTGTATTATTTTGGTTTTATTAATAGTCATATAACACATATTGGTAAGGATGTCTTTACAAAAATGTAGTTAATATCACTCAGTATAAAAAGAATGTGTAGGTACTGAAAGGGTTTCTTATGAGGGTGACTGTGAAATATTTCAGGGAAAAAATATATTTTGTTTTTGTTTCCTAAGGTCTAGCCCAGTATGTGAACAAAATTAGGTATTAATTAAAAAATTGATGATCTCAATTCAGAGAGGTTGTATGTTATATTATTTTTGGACAGTCTATTATGTTAATTGTAGAGTAACAGAATTTCTGTGAATTTATACCCAACTTTAGATATTATGTTCTTACATTGTTTAGCATCGAATAATAGTTGAAATTAAACATGATGTCCTAACAAATAGCTCTTAGGGAACATATGGAACAAAAATTTGTTGCAATATTATGGTGTGTTTTTTCAAATACTGTCCATTGTCTATTTATATAATCAACTCATCAATTAACTGACTACATTATATCCTACATCCTAAAGTTAACTGAATGACTTTGGCTTCAAAAGGGAGCAGAGCAAAGTAAAATTTGAGGGATAGTGTTTATTGGCTTTAGACAAGTTAGTGAAGATGTAAGAACAAGATGAAGGGTGTAAATGGTATCTGAAATAAATGCAGGTCATTGGGAGACTGGTTCACTGTTGACAGACCCTTGAAGTTATTTTTCTATTATCATGGAAAAGCCTGGGAGTGATACTGGCACAAGTATCATCGGGTGATCTAGTGATTCCCATCAAGATATAAGACATAAAATGTGTTCATTACTCCACTGGTCTAGTTTGGGTAGTGACATCTTAACCCAACTTCCAGAGATGGTGTTTCCCTGTGGAAGCTCCTTGTTGAAGTATTGGGCTAGTTGTTTACCAGAAATTGGTGCTTGGATACCAATGAGAAATAAGGAAGAAAAGTCATACTATAATAATTTCTTTATCACTAAGGCGTTAGTGATTTTTGAAAATATTATTGGTGCACATTTTTCCTCTTGCAATTTTGGCATGGCTCACAACCTCAAAGTTAATGCTTTTATTATTGGTGATCAATACAGATTTTACTACATTTTCTTAAGATTTATGTTACTATCTTACGTGGGAGTAAAGCATTATTGTAGTTTATGCAAAAACTCTGTTTTCTTGTTTCTGGGAATCTTATTGAGGAAATTATATAGTCCCCTGGGCAGATAATTTTCCTTATATTGAAAATAATTAACTTTTTTTTTTCATTTACTTTAATGTAGCTGGGTTGTTAATTTGTAGCACATTGGTGGAAAAAGCCACAGCAGGAAGCTTTTGGCTCTTACTGAGATATGTAAATTACAGTAATAATCTTTGCATTAAAAGTGATAAAATAAATTTAATGGGCCCAGTCCCACAGTTCTTATTCTGAACCCCCTCGCTAAAAAAGAGAAATAATTTTATGAATAAAACTGGAAATATTCAACTAAATTTAGTAGGACTGTTTCCATAACTTGTACTCCTTCAATTATTCTTAGAAGTCTCCTTTGAAAATACAATGGAAAGATTCAAAATATGCTGACCTTTTCCTGACCTGAGGTTTTGTCTCAATATGAGTTTTAACTGAATAAATATCATATGCATATAAATATAATAAACTAGAAGTCTATTTCTCTTGAACAGAAAATAAGAGACATACATGGCCTTATATACTATGGGAGTGAATGGATGTTCAAATAGCAATATTTCTTTCTCTTACTGATTGCCTCCCTCTCTGAAATTCTCAATAGCCATGTGGGTTTTTTAAATAATATACTCATATGTCTCCATAAGATCCCTGTTAAAATATAAGCATGTTGAAGAACATGGAAACAAAAATACATTATTGTCCAGGTTAAAATTTTTGAATGACTTTCTTGTCAAGGCTTGTGAGCAGAGCCTTGCAAGAAGTATGAATACATGTCAGTGGCACATGGAAAAGAGAAGAAAGGGAGACATCGTGTATAAACTATTGTCCAGATGTAGGCGGCAATGAAGGAAAATGTGTCAAAGTGCACAGGCCAGGGAAGGGAGCCTGATTAATGTCATGAAATACCATTCCCCTCCTGCACAAATTCATCTTGAGTTTGCCTGATTCATGACTTTTCAGTGCCAATAAGAAAAACACAAAGACCAATAATATAATAGAAGTGTGGAATATTTAGAGTAGTTACTATGTATTTTTTGAAATTCTTTGAAAATGTTCACAGAAATTATCTTGACTGACAGGAACAAATGAAGATATATGAGGGAAATTACAGAATTAGTAGCATGAAGCTAAAGTTTCCCAAAGAAACCATTATTTTACTCTAACTGAAATGTACTAGCCAAATGATCATATTCTATGGAAACCTAGTACTATTAAAAAACCTACATGTACTAGTTTTACTTGCACTGTTAAAATTTTTTACCTGCTTAAAATATAGCATGCCTAGCGATTTTTCCAGTCCCACTTTAATTCCTGTCACAATAATGTCTCTTAACAGATTATTGTGCTTGAAGAAAAAAAAAAAAATAAGGAAGAAAGTCCAGGATGAATTTTCTTCTCTTTATGTTTACAAAGGTATATTTTGAAGCCCTACCCTAGTGCATGAAAGGTAAATGGCCTCTATTTTTAATGAGAATTCCAGCAAAGTGAGAACTGGCTGAAACCAAGTTGCTGCACTGGTTGTTTATGGCTGTAGTCTGCTCTGAATGGATGGTTGTGTGCTCTGATTGGTTGGCCCTTATTGTACCAGTTGTTATATACAATATTTTGAATAACACCCTGGAGAACAACTGGCAGAAAACTTGGAAGTAATTGTCACCTCATCCAAAAATCCAATTATGTAGAAACTTGTATCATAGTTGTGGGAAAGCTGTTATATGGATCTAGTATGAGTAGCAGCTGCCCACTTTACTGTTGCTCTAATACTAGCTCAAGGATGCCCAAACGCTTAAGAGAATAAATCAAAATACTTATCAAGCTTTCCACACTTGGTACTTGCTTCTTATAGTAATCAATATTTTGACGCATTAGGGCACATGAGGATATTCTTTCAACTATTTTGTAATTTTTATATTTTCTAACAAAGTAACAGTTATTGTCTATTTTAATAGATAAGAATATAAGTCTCTAAGTCTCTAAGTTTTGTTTATATCAGTCTAGCAAAACAAAGTGATTCTTCACCCATGATCACTATTCAAAAGTTTATTGAAAGTTTATTGAATTGCATAGATGCAAATTTCTATGATAGACACTATGAATAGTTTAACAAAAGACAATGTATTATTGCTCTACAACATCTTTTAGTATATGAAGAAATGTGTGCTATGTCTTTTGATTTAATTCTACATTTCCTTAAGGGGCGGCTTGCCAGAAAAGCGTTTTAATTCTTAAAAGAAAGTCTTAGGCAAATTATTAGGAAACACCTCATGACTAAGAATAATAAGAAAACTGAAATGCATTTATTGAATAAATGTTTATTGATTATAATAAGGAGAAACATTGTCTGCTTTGAAGCAGAAATAAGTCTAATGAAACCTCTGTCACACCAAGTAAATTCAGCTCAGAGTACCATGCTTTGTGATTCTCAGAGGAAAAGCCTCCTAGCAAGGGGCACAGGCAGGGGTAGGGTTGGGGAGCCTTGAAAATTAGGCTGGAGAAGAAGGAAAGGTCCAGGTGAACAAGAAGCATGTATGGATGCTATGAAGGTTGAGCTTTAGCTTATATGTGCAAACACCAACAGATTCTGAGTGTAGACGGAGGTGGCCTAGTTATGTTTTATTTTTAGATAATAATGGACTATGAAACTGAGTGTAGCAGCCCTGATGATGGGCATATACTAATTAAGGGGTCATTCCTGTAGTCTAGTTATAGGTGGTGCAAATTTAACGTAGACTAATTTTAGTTAGAAATATTTTATCAATATACTTTTTTTGAGGGTGGGAGTAATCAACTTGGCCATGCAAATAGGGTGGAACTAGTTTTAGTAGATCTAATTCCAATGGCTCTTTTCAGTAGAGACCTATATAACACGTTTTCTCTCAGAGGCTCACCCATTTTTAACTGGGAGGCAGCTGATATACAACATCGACTTATAACCAATGCTCTTCACAGAACCTCTGGGACACTCATTGAGTCTGCTTTCTTTGTAGGTCTTGCCTCATCACTGCCACGACAGGGGGTCCAATGTGAGGATTCTGGTGTCTATACCAAGCATCTCTTTTCCAACATAGATTTGATTTCTTACCATAGCCAACAGCAAGTCAGCATCAGCTTTGCAGAGAAAAGCAGGTATTAAACAAACATAAAATATTATTTGGTGGTTATAAACAAAATATGTAATTGTAAGTTAAAGCTTTTTCTAATTTTTAAGTCAAGAAGTTATCCATAATTTTAATGGTTGTTCCATTGTTTGAATAAGCATATAAATTACAAGCTTGTGACTGTAATAGTTAACATTTACTGAGCATTGACCACGTGCTACACATTGTCTTATTCACTTTATACATATGTTGTCTCATTTAATCCGCCACCAACTCCTTGGGTTAGGTAATATTTTTGTGCCCATTTTATAGAAAGTAGAGCTAAAGTTTAGAGACCCACCTAAGTCACACAAGTGTTGCATCATGCATACTTCCTCTCCTTGTGGGGCGTTTGTTTGAATATGAGACTCCTTAATAACTTTAGAGTCTAATGTCAAGGGTCAAACTCTTCTCATGAAATCATTTATGCATTGCAAGATTGAACAAGAAGCAAAAGCTGAAGTAGGGTGTTTAAAACAATGCAATGAAATGGTAAACTAAAAAATAGTGAGAATTAATTAATTAATCACACAAAAACAGTCACAGCTGCTTTGGATCATGCTGGATTTATTTACCAGAAGTAGCATAATTATTTAGAACAGAAAACAGGAGCAGAGACATTGATTGAAACTGCAGGGGGAATTTTGGTAAGCAGAATATAATTGCTCATTATTTTTATTTGTATCTTCCCATTTCCTTGTTTCCATTTCCTTTTGTTCTTTAATAATACTCAAGACTGTGCATGAAAACACATTCTTTTCATTACTTGTATATTTAGCCTGGTCCTCCAGCTTGTCTCATTCAGAAGTCATAATCAGTTTCTAATGTCATTATAATTTCTAGTTGGGGCATCATAATCATGAGAATATGACATTTGTAGAAGCAGATGAACCAAGGAATAAAACACTTATTTTTATGCAAATATTCCAAGCAATACACTAAAAGAACAGTAAATTTAAAAAGATAACTCCATCACTATTGTGAGCTTCTTAACTAAAATCTTCTGTGACTATTTAACTGCTTTATACCAGTCCGACTGAAACTTGATTTTAATAGTGCATACAACAGTACCCTTTTTAAGCCAACATTCGTTCTCCCATATTTATTCACACTGTAAACAAATTATAAAAATAAAGGGTTTTTAAAATATTAATATTTTTATTTATAATTGGAAGATGAAATGAACATTAAAGGATTTTTTTCTTTCCAATCACCTTAAAGATGAAACAAAAGATAATTGTATAAAACTATTTTGTCACCTAACATATATATGTGAAATACATTACTTAAATGGCAACAGGCTGTTGATGTAGTTTCTCGATGTTGCATGTTTAATGACAACTCTGCTTTTTACCAGAAACAGTAGAAACATAAGATTGTTTTACAAAATATCATTTGATAAACATATGGAGTATTCATCTGCTCTATTGTATTTCATTTTAAAGAAATATGTGAATGCATATATCTTAAATTTTACAAAATCATTGAATCTGATATCATATATTTAGATTGATGTCAACATACTTTTTTTTCCATGAAGCATCAGACTGTAATTATTTGTTACTTTTCTAGACACATGGTCTCTGCAGCAAATAGTTGATTGTGCTGTTGTAGCATGAAACCTGCCATAAACAACCCATTAATGAATTTGTGATGTATTCCGATACAATTTCTTTACAAAAACAAATGGTGGGCTGGGTTTGGCCTGACGGTACTTATTTGCTACTCTGGTTTAAGAATGTTTTTCACAAGTAAACCTTTGCAAAATAAACCTTTGTTAATATTTACTTCAATTACTATAAGATTGTTCTTCTTAAGCATTAAATGAGAGTTATGATAAATTATAAAAGGGAAACACTTCATTACTTAAAACTTAAGACATTTTTTGCATGCAAAAAGATTAGGCTAACATGCAAATATGTTTTCTAGTAGAAATTGTGGTCTGACTCACAGTACGTTATGTTGCCTGATTTTTCAAAGATAAAAAGAAGCTATATACTCCCAGTTCTTACTAACTTAGAAACATTGTGTCTCTTCCAGTCAGAAAACTGGGCTTATCATACTTTTTCTGTTGGCAAAACAATTTTTTCTCACCTCTTTTCTTGTTTAAATAAAAACAACAAAACTTTGAAAAACTAAAATTTCACTGAGCTATCAAAATGATCTTAGATCTCATGGTAGTACAACCCAGTGTCAGAAATAAAACATGGTACAACCAAAGCTGGAGGCAGGACAAATCCTGGTATCAATAGGAAGGTCATGCTTAGAGAGGTCATGCTTCTTACTATATTCTATTGTTTAAAATAGTTTTGAAAAAGTGGTAAGAGATGATTAACTAAAAGATCTAACCTGCAGAGACGGCTCTGGCTGGGAAGAGGGCAGGAATGAAACATATATTCCAAATTAGCATCTAGAATAAGATTTCTTAAGGTGTAGTGTCTTTAATATCTTAGTTTGCTTGGACTGCTATAGGAAAGTACCACGGACTGTGTGGCTTAAAAAAGAGTAATTTATTCTCATAGTTCTGTGGGCTGTGAAGTCCAATAGCCAGATGCCTGTAGATGTTGTTTCTGGTAAGAGCATGCTTCCAGACTTCAACTGCCTTCTTGCTGTGCCCTCCCACAGGCTTTTCTCAGTGTATGTGTGAGGATAGAGAGATCTTGTGTTTTTTCATCTTATAAGGACACTGATTTTTATAAGGGCACAGCCCTCATGACCTCATCTAAACATAATTACCTTCCAAAGATCTAACCTCACAATACCATCACATTGGAAGTTAGGGCTTAAACATGAATTGTAGGGTGACACATTCAGTCCATAACATGTAACTTATCCAGTCTTAATTAGGAAGCTTAATATTGGAGCTTTCTAGCCAAAAACAGTCATCATGTGGGAGAAAACCTTGACTTGACTTATACTCTTCAATATAGTGAGAATATAACAAATGGAGTTTATTTTATAATGTTCCATTAAAACTATCTCATTATGTATTGATAATGCTCTGTTACTTCTGTCAAGAATAATGGCTAAATGTTAAGAACCTTATTATTGAGTAGCAAGAGTGTCTCCACAGGCTAATTATTAGGATTGAATTAATCTATGAATTTAATGGATTAATTAAATCTTAGAATAAACATTTTGACAAGAATTATGGCATAAGGAGTGGCAGCACCATGGTAGCAACAACAAATGCCTTACAAATGGTGGCAAAAGGGAGCCAAGAAGAAACAGGTTGATCCATTTTCTAAGAAACACTGGTATGATATGAAAGCACTAGCTATGTTCAATGTAAGAAATGTTAGAAAAACGCTTGCCACCAGGACTCAAGGAACCTAAATTTTATCTAATAATCTCAAGGGTACTATCTTTGAAGTGAGTCTTTCTGATCTGAAGAATGATGTTGGATTTGGAAAATTCAAGCTAATTACTGAGGATGTTCAGGATAAAAACTGCTTAATGTCCATGGCATGAATCTTACTTGTGACAAAATGTGTTTCACGGTCAAAAAATGGCAGAACATAACTGAAATTCATGTCACTGTCAAGACTACCAATGGCTATTTGTTTTGTCTGTTCTGTGTTAGTTTTACAAAAAAAAAAAAAAAAAAAAGTACAGCAATCAGATACAGAAGACCTCTTATGCTCAGCACTAACAGGTCTGCCAAACCCAGAAGAAGATGATAAAACTTCCCACCCAAAAGGTGTAGACAGATTTCCTGAAAGAAGTAGCTAATAAATGGATCCCAGGCAGCTTTGAAAAAGACATTAAAAAGGTCATAAAAAGATTTGCCAATTTATTTATACTCTCAATGATGTCTTCACCAGAAAACTCAAAGTTTGAACTGGGAAAACTTGAAGGTAGTAGTTCTTGAAAAGCTGATGGATATGAACTGCCAGTCCAAGAATCTTTTTAAAATTCAGATATTTAATAGTGACAGACAAAAAATCCTGTATGTGAAGGAAAAAAAAAGCATCATGATATTTCTTTCTATATATTTTTTTTTTCTGTTGTATTATAAAGAAAGATACATCCCTTTTCGTATAGATAACACTTGATTGTTTTTCTGTTTGGGAATATTACCAATCTATTTTCTGTCTCGGCAAACCTTTTCATTTCTGTGTAGGCCTCCTATTATCAGGCATTGTACTAAATTACTCTTTGTGTCCAAAGTTTTCCAATTGATTTCCTTGGTATTTTAGTGCATATACACATTGCATAAAATAATGGCCTTTTAGTCTTCTTCCACTGTGGCTCTCTCATTTCTGTTTTATTCTAATTTCATGAAACATAACTTTCAAAAGAAATCTTCAAAATAGTGATAACAGACATCTTCCTAAAGTTGATAATTTTAATAGATATTGATATTCCATCATTCATTATAATGTATTTTCTTTAAAGTATATTTACTTTGAAAATAAAACATCTTTTGTTAATTTTCCATATAACATTTTTGAATACCAACTTGTGTTGTAGCTTATCCAATCAAGTTGGTCAAATTGTATAGTGAAATGTATTTACTTAACTTACTTATATTATAAATTATTTAAGTAGTCTGCTTATATTGAATGTGTTTATACTTCTTTTTGAAAATTAGTATACTTTTAACTGTTAACTCATGCTTCTATTTCTGTGCTTATTATTTATAGGATTCATATCTATTTTTTCATATTATGGTTTATGTAGCTTCTTATCTCTTATGACCTGAACAGTTTGTAAAATGTCAATCAATTCATTCTGCGAGAAAATAAAATAATTCAGTAACAATTAATAAACATTTTAATAAGTTTCTCAATATTATTGTCAGTTATTGATTCACTGACTTCTCTATGTAGTTTATAAAATCACATATTTATTTAGAAAGTCATCCATTTCATTGATATTTTCAACTTTAGCAAATTAATCAAATTTAGCAAAAGCAATTTTGCACAATGTATTATATTTGTGATTGTTTTTAATTTCTTTATTTACATTAACAAGTGTCCCTGGTTTGTTTACTTTGCTATTATTTTTTACAGGGGTAAACCTTGGATGTGTGAATGCTGTTACTTTTATTAGAGTGTTATAATGGAAATAAAGTAGTTACATAATGAATATAATGCCACAAAGAAGGCTCACTTAGAATTTGCACTTCTGACTCACAGCTATTTTTTTTTAAGTATTAGTTTTCTGTTGCTACTGAAAGAAGTTAGTACAAAGTTAGTGCCTTATTATTTTACAAGTTTCTAGATCAGGAGTTTGACATGGGTTTCAATGGGCTAAAATTAAGGTGTCAGCATCATTGCAATTCTTTCTGGAGTTTCCAGGGGATACTCTGTGTCCTTGCCTTTTCCAGGTTCTAGAAGCTTCCCACATTCCTTGACCTACATCCCCCTGCTCTATCTTCAAAGTCAGCAATCATGGGTCAAGTTCATCTCACCGGCATCAATCTGATTCTCTTCTCCTGCCCCACCTTCCACTTCTAAAGACTTATAGTGATCAGATTGGGTTCACCAGATACCCCAGGTTAGTTAAGGTTAGGGTCCTGACATGACCCTAATCACGTCAGGAAAGTCTCTTTGCCTTGATTTATAACATTTAGTGAGATTCAGGTGGGAGGATTAGGATTGGACAACTTTGGTAGGCTATTATTTTGCTTCCTACATCTGTTTTCCTTGTCACTTATGTTTTCAGATTCAAATCAAGTTGCACATCTTTTGTAAAAGGAATTAATGTACACGAATCGGATTCTTATCCATGATTGACTTTCTTTCCTCTTTATCAAATTTATCTTTTAATTGGTTTCTAAGCATATTCCAGAAAGTTGCTTAGCTTTCCATGGTTGGCCAGGGATCTATCTACATAAATTATTGCATTTGGACACAATTTGCATTAATTTATAAATATTCCCTAAGTTAATACACAGATTGTGTTGACAGAATTTGTTTGCCTGAGTTGGTCATCATTTTAATCAAACTAATTACTCTATTAGTTCAGTAAATAGCCATATTTGGAAAACATTTTTTACTGCCACCTAAGTTAAAGGAAAAAATGAACAGGACATAACATTATGAGTAAGGAAGAAAGAATTTTGTTATTAGCTCCTGTATACCCTAGAAAAAAAATATGCTTGTTACTGTTTCATTTAGAAGTTTCACAGTATAAGTGAGACTATGTATAAAGTAGTTTACTAAAATTATGTTTTAATTAACTACTGGTTGGTACTTTAAAAAAAATCTGCTGTCTGAACTAAGCAAAGATATTTTTATAGATACAGCATAAATCTAAATTTCTTAAAATGTTTAGAAAAATTATATGGAGTATTTCTATGAAATTGGGGTTTTTCAAGAATCAATGATTGTTTTCAGATTCAAAGAGCATTTTCTACTAGTTGTTGTCAGAGGATTTGACAAAAATTTATCAGCCTCTTAATATACCTTTTAGTCAAGTTCTAGGAATTTTCTCAGTAGTATTATGTTATGATACATGTTTTTATTAATGTTTATTTTATGTAGTAAAGCAAATTTCTTATTATTTCACCTCTAATAAATAGTGCATGTAGACAGATAGATAAATGGATGATGAGTGATAGATACATAGACAACAAATTAATAGATGACAGATAAAGATATACAGATTGACAGATACTTGTGTGAGTGTTAAAAATGTTCAACTTAAGTATATATTCTATGAGTCATATTTGAGATAATTATGATCATCAACTTAATCTATCTGGTTTTCAATGTGATGGATATAGTAATTTGATCATTATAGTATGTATACTTGCATAAAACATCACATTGTACTCCATAAATATGTGCAATTATTATGCATCAGTTCTGAATAGAAAAATAAATTAAATAGAATATTCTCAAGGTTTTTAAAAATAGCTGCTTAATAAGAAAGATCTGGTAGAAATGCAAAATAATTCAGCCACTGTGGAAAAGAGTTTTGTGGTTCTTCAAAAAGTCAAACATAGAGTTATGACATGATTCCTCAATTTCTCTCTAGTGTATATCCACAAAATAATTGAAAACAGGTACTAACACAAGTACATGTACACACATGTTCATAGCAGCATTTTTCACAATACTCAGAAGGTAGAACAGCCCAAATGTCCACCAATGGAAGAACTGATAATCTAATTTTGATATACCTATACAACGGAATATTATTCAGCCATGAAATGTAATGAAGTACTGATATATATGGTACAAACTGTAACATGAATGACCCTCCAAAACTGGTTAAGTGAAAAAAGCATGACACAAAAAGTTACAGATTTTATTATTTCATGTATATGAAATATCCAGAATTGATGAATTCATAGAGACAGAACACAGATTGGTGGTTTCCAGGGGCTGGGTGCAGGAAGGAATGGAGAGAAACTGATTGATGGGTAATGGTTTTACTTTCCAGTGATGGAAATGATGGAAATGTTTTGGAACTAGATACCATACTTTAAGTGCCACTGATTTGTTCATGTTTAATTTTACAGTATATGAATTTCACCTTGATAAATTCTTGTTAAAATTAATAAAAAGGTTTGCGGTTCAAGCTATACAACTTCTCATTGAAGACTATGAGGACTAGGATATTTATGCTCTTAGATTAATAGCTCTGGTAGGGGCTTCTGCTCCCTAGTCTTCACCTGCTTAAGCTACATCTGCAGGAATCTATCCTTTCCTCTTTGAGCATTCAGCTTCAATGGCTGAAGGTAGGTATTTTGTTGTCCCTCAATAACAGCTGCAGAACCTCTATAAGTTCTTTAATCTTCCTCAATGAAGTCTATGCCCCAGCTGAGTGGGATCTTCATCGAAGCTTACTGAAACTCTGAAGAGGTGCCCTTGGCCCATTTGCCTACATACTGAACATTAAAATTTGTTCTGCTACCCACATGCAGGGCATAGAGATGCTCTGGTACATTGTCTATGCTCCAGACTTCACCAGTGGGTATTATGTCACAGATGTCCTCCGTTTTCAGATACCAAGTATAGATGAAAATGCTACTGAAACCTTCCAGAAATTGGGGACCCATTTCTAATCCAAGGGGAAGACAGAAATCTGTTCTGACTGATCACGTATTTGTGTATCCTCTGAGTACTAACCACAAGAAACATTTTTAAACTAAAACATCAAGATATAACTCTTTTCTTTCATTCCAGAATCTGAATCTCTTCTGAGGCAATATGTAACACTTACTTATTATGAAAGGAATAAAGAATAGAAAGAAAAATGTGGCAATCTAAACCACATATGTTAAGACTTAAAAAATATTATTCTTAAATGAGTAGAGCTTTGTATACAGGTGTTGGTTTCCTAGGGTTAGCTTCCCAACACTTTAATATTATTGCAAAGATGATCTCAAAACCATTATATTATCAGTTTACTTTCTGTACCTATTTTACTGGTAATAGGAAGTAGGAGGCCAGAGAGTGGATAGACAAATAGTGTTTTTCTTTGAGAAGCCCTCAGAAAATACTCCTAAAGCAACAATACATTGTTCTGTGTATGTTTACCTATCTATCCCAAATAACTACAGAACATAATTCCATTGATGTAAGATCTATGATCTTAGCACTCCATGGTTTGATCAGGCATCCTGATTGATGATCACAGGCATTCTGTTAATGACTATTGATCAGGGATTCTGTGATAGTTTATTTAAAATGCCACAGATTCTTTCTCTTTCAGTCATCACATATTTACATTGGGATATTGCAGATATTCCCATCACATGGCTTCTATTTCTTCACCCCTTGAATCTGGGTTGTTTGTGAGACTTACTTTGACCAAAAGAACATCAACAAATGTTAAACAAGCAGTGACTTGAAAAGAACTTGTACACGAGGCTTGTTCTCTTGTGGTTCTTGGAACTCTTTCACATCCATGTGTACAAGCCTGGACTCACGTGCTGAAAAGTGAGAGACCACATGGAGAGAGACCCCACAGATCCCACCCATTCCAGACAAGGCTATGATAAGCCTCCCTGCCCCAGTCAATCCATCAGCTCACTGCAGATGCCTGAACAAGCCTAGCTGAGATCAACCAAGCCTGGCTGAGACTTGATGAATTATGCAGCTGAATCCAGCTCAAATAGCCAACTGTAAAATTATGAGCTAAATAAATATTTGTTGCTGGCCACTATGTATTGGGTTGTTTTCTTATGCACCAAGAGCTAACTGATAAACCTACTAATCTTTCTATTTCACAACTTACCATTTCATTATAATTCCTCAAGCAAAAAATATAAATCATGCCAGCTCATTTGTTGAGGTGTCTTGCTAAAAAAAGTATAAACTTCTGAAAAAAAAATCTTTCAAGGTTTGTGTGATGGACTAAATTGTGTCTCCCCATAATTCGTACGTTGTAGCCCTAACCATTCATGTGACTGAAATTGGAGATTAAGGAGGTAATTAAGGTTAAACAAGGTCATAAAGGTGGGATGTTAATCCAAATTTACCTGTGTCCTTACATCAGGGATTGGTGTGCACAAAGAAAAGGCCATGTGAGGACATAGCAAGAGGGCAGCTGTCTGCAAGCCAAGGAGAAAGGCCTCAGGAGAAACCAAATCTGCCAATACATTGATCTTGGACTTCCAGCTTTCAGAAATGTGAGAAAATAAGTATCTGTTGTTTAAGCCACCAGTCTATGATATTTGTTATGGCTGCCTCAGCAAAGTAAGATAGTTTATATTATTGCCTTCTTTTTGCAGATAAAGCAATTATATCTGCTAGGTATTATGTAACTGTATTAGTCCCATAGACAGTTGTTTGGATAAACATAGAAGTTGACCCTTCTGTTGTTAAAGCTTCAAACCTGTATTTGCTTTATCTGAGTTCCTTCCTCAGGAAAGGATATTCAGTTCTCTCAAAAAAGTATCAAAGAACTGAAATTCATTAGATCACCATGCCAGATACCTCCTTGCCCCTCCCTAGTTCCTGATTTCTTAAACATTATTACATTTCTTCCCTGCTGTATAAAACCCTAATTTTAATCAGTCAGAAAGATGAATTTGAGACTGAGCTCCCATCTCCTTGCTGTAGTACCTGATTAAAGCCTTCTCCCTTGACAATACTTGTCTTCTCAGTGATCGACTTTCTGTGCAGTGAGCAGCAGGACCTAGACCAAACCGCAGGTGTCATGGTAACAAACAACACACATGCACACACAAAACACATGCAAATGACTGATAAAAGAGATAAAAGAAAGGAAAAGGAAAGTAGAAGGAGGAAGATTGTCCATGAATCCATTGAGAATAGAGACTGATGATCTATTTGGTTTCTCTCTTTACCTAATTCTTTATCATTATAGCTTTTGTATATAATGCTGGCTTTCTACCACATCATGTTTAGTTGCTTATCCATTATATGATGTTTCTTTTAGATGTTTCTATTTCTTTTCATTAAATGAAATAATTGTTAAAGGGGTGGCTTCAATTAACTTCCAGGCCGTCTATATAGTGTTGCAAAGGTCCATATTCTATAGCTATATTAAATTTTCCTATCTTTTGTTATTTAATTCTCTAGCATAGGAGCATCAAACAGGTGTCTGAAAGTGACTATCTGTGTTGGGTTATCCTTGGAAAAATAACATGAGAAACAAAGGTAGATTAGCCCACTGGTAACAAAATTCAAATGAGACAACTATCCTGTTCCCCAAATCAAAAATTTCTCAAAAGCAATCAATGATTAATTAAAAGTAGTGAAAGCACATTTAATAATCTTTGCTAATGAGTTTGAACAAACACTTGGATTGATTAAAAACTAAATAATGAGCATGCCTAAAACTCTTGCATTCATCAATAACTAAACTGTTTTTAAAGTTAAGTATCAAATTTGTTTATTTTTAGTGTTGCACCATTAAGTAAAATTTGTGTTTAAAGATTTTATACAACTATATGTTTTTATTTCTAACTTAGACATAGCTATTTTCCTACCAGTTATTTTTAACAAGTCTATCAAGATTTAAATAACAAAATTCTATTAAAAACTGGGATGTTCACATGTAAACCCAGCAACCTTTTTAGGTACATTAGTCTTAAAGCTCAAAATGCTCATATGGAATACTTAAGTATTTTATTTTCAATATTAGCATTCAGTTTAAATATACTATGCATAATATTTTACTTTATGTCCCATACTGTAATCGTTTTTATATTCTTCAAAATTTTCATGGTACACAAATGTTTTGCCTGCCCTATTTATGCTATGCCAAGGTGAATATTTTTGAAATGCCTTATATTTAGAATACCACTATAGGATAATATGATTTATCAACTGTTTTACAACATGTATAAAGACTTGACTTATTTTTAAGGATTTTGAGCAATGAAAATTTTTATTTTTAAAAAAGTTATAGAATAATACATAAAACTTAATAACATTTTGATGATCTAATAAAATCTGCTTTCAAGAACATTGTTGATGATACTGCGGGAGTGTCTTGAATTGTTCTCAGGAGACCATGGTCCATTTTCAGATCTACTATTAGCAGCATTTTTTTTTTTTAATTCAGATGGGGATCTTTGATTTTACAAATCTTCTGGATAATAACTGACAGACGTGTAGATCTGGAGCACTTGACTCGTCTCCCAAATTTGAGAAAGAACTTTGCATGTCATATTTGAATTCTTGTGGAAGACAAGAAAGGAAAGCCTTAGATAAACAATTAGATATTAAATGGTAAAATGAGTTTCACCACTCTTAGAAATATTTAGTGGCAGCTGAGGCAGGTGGATCACCTGAGGTCAGAAGTTTGAGACCAGCCTGGCCAACATGGTGAAACCCCATCTCGACTAAAAATACAAAAATTAGCCAGGCACTAGATGAGCACCTGTAATTCCAGCTACTCAGGAGGCTGAGACAGGAGAATCACTTGAAACCGGGAGGTGGAGGTAGCAGTGAGCCAAAATTGCAGTATTGCACTCAAGCCTAGGTAAAAGAGCAGAACTCATTGGAAAGAAAGAAAGAAAGAAAGAAAGAAAGAAAGAAAGAAAGAAAGAAAGAAAGAAAGAAAGAAAGAAAGAAAGAAAGAAAGAAAGAAAGAAAGAAAGAAAGAAAGAAAGAAAGAAAGGAAGGAAGGAAGGAAGGAAGGAAGGAAGGAAGGAAGGAAGGAAGGGAGAGAGAGAGAGAGAGGGAGGGAGGGAGGGAAGGAGGGAAAGGAAGGAAGGAATATTTAGTGACAATAGGAGACAATTGAGTAGAATGAAAAGACTAAAAATAGTACAAATTTGGGGGAAAAATATCCAGGGTTTGTTCATCAGCCCAGCTCCCATGTGTGTGACTTTATGAAAAAAATGTTGGTGAGTTTGAAGTCCTTCAATTATAAAATGAGGATAAAACAATTCTTTTAGGGGTATAAAATAGCTAATGTCTGCAACTTAATAAGCAATTGCAAACTTTCATACCATCTTGGTAATATAGAGATTAAATTTTCATTTTGAAAAATTTAAGAAACACGAGAAGTGACAAAAGCAGTACAGAGAATCCCTGGACCCACCCACATTTTTACAATGATAATGTTGTACTTAACCAGAGGTCATTTCAAAACCAGGACATCAACATTGGTACAAAATGATTAATTAAATTATAGATTTTTTCAGAATTCATAGGTTGTTACATACACCGTGTGTGTGTGTGTGTGTGTGTGTGCGCGCGTGTACATGCATGTGTGTGGTCCAGGAATGTAGTACCATGAAATTTTATTGTATGGGTAAATTCATGTAATCACCACTGTCAGACTGCTTGATCATTACAAAAAGAAACTCCCATTTACTACCCTTTTTATGTCACATCCTTATCCCAATCTTAATTCTTGGCAACTTGTATCTGATCATTTTCCATCATTATATTTCTGTCATTTCAAGAATATGATATAAGCGGAGTCATGCAACACTATGCAACTTTTGAGATTTTTTTCACTAAGCATAATGTCCTTGAGTTGATCCAAGTTTTTGTATCAATAATTTATTTGTTTCTTATATTGCTGAGTAGTTTTCCATTGTATGACTGTACCATGCCTCTTTAAATCCATTCATATCCACTCACTGAAGGACACTCGGGTGGTTTCTAGTTTGGGATTTGCCAAGAAAGTTGCTAAGGACATTGTATAAAGATTTTCCTATCCACAAGATTTTACTTTTCTAGGATAAACACTCAGGAGTGTGATTACTGGGTTGTATTATGGGTATGTTATATGGTTTGGCTGTGTCCCCATCCAAATCTCATCTTGAATTGTAACTCTCACAATTCCCATTTGTTGTGGGAGGAACCCAGTGGGAGGTAATTGACTTCTGGGGGCAGGTCTATCCTGCACTGTTCTCGTGATAGTGAATGAGTCTCACAAGATCTGATGGTTTTAAAAATGAGAGTTTCCCTGCACAAGCTCTCTCTTTGCTTGCTGCCATTCATGTAAGAGGTGACATACTCCTCCTTGCCTTCCACCATGACTGTGTGGAAGTGTAAATCCCATTACATTTTCTTTCTTAAATTGCCCAGTCTCAGGTATGTCCTTATCAGCAGCACAAAAACAGACTAATACAGCTTGTTTAACATTTTACGAAAATGCTTGTTTAACATTTGAACTTGCAAAAATTAACAAGTTGTTTAACACGTTTAACATTTAAACAAGCAGACTGTTTGCTATGAAACTGTCAGTGGGACTGTCCATTTTACGTTTCCGGCAGAAATGTTTGAGTGATTCAGCTGTAGATTTGTAGTGTATTAATCAGTTCTTATACTGCTCTAAGGAAATACCTGAGAGTGAGTAATTTATAAAGAAAAGAGGTTTAATTGGTTCACAGGTCTGCAGGCTGTACAGGAAGCATGGCTGGGGAGGTCTCAAAAAACTTACAATCATGGCAGAAGGTGAAGGGGAAGCAGGCACATCTTACATGGATGGAGCAGGAAGATAAGAGAGGGAAGGAAAGTGCTACACACTTTTACATGACCAGATCTCACAGTAACTCACTCTCTCCAGGACACCACCAAGGGGGATAGTGTTAAACCATGAAAAACCACCACCATGATCCAGTCACCTTCCACCAGACCCCACATCCAACAATTGGGATTACAATTTGACATGAGATTTAGGTGGGGACATAGATCCAAACCATATCAGGAAGTATTTTAAGTAATGCAAAATATAAAATTATTTTTATCTCAGACTTTTTGGACAAAGACAGCTTAGTCATAAAATACATTTAAGAAAAATTGCATATCTGAATGATAATACTAAGAATTGAGAAAATACTTGATTCATTCTTATGAAAAAGTTTGTTTCCTTAACGGGTAGATGGCTAAATTGATGCACAATTCGACTGCCCAGAAATTTACACATTAGTTTCTATATTAAGCAGACCACATTCTTATTTTTGTTTAAAATAGACAATAGATTTTATTGCATAACCCCCCCCCCCCATACAAACCAAAATTCACAGGATCTTCACAGACTGCTGTGGCATGTTCGTTCATTAACAACATAAGGACAGGAGGACTCTATCTGATGAGAAAGCATTAGCAAGATTTGATTTGGAAGGTAATACAATCGCAGCAGCAGAATAAGAATTACTTTAAAGTAGTTCCTATTAAAGAAACTGCATGTTCTTTAGAACCAAGATAAAAACATCTTGTGTTATCTTTACAGTGAATAAATGAGAATTCCCAGGGACATCTTCATTGCATCAGTAGACTGCTACATTCATTCTTCAAGACAGCCATTTTAACATATGCAACTAATTTATTTCAAAATAAAGAGCAGAAAAAGTTAATGTAACTGTTATTTTTTCAACTTCATAAGTTACAAAACCATAGACAAAAAAAGAATTGAACAAGGGCAAGATAACCAATCAAATAATGTTAACCTAGTCAGAGTTGTTCTCCACATTTGAGTGTCATTTATGATAGTCGATAGAATCAACTATTGTAATTATTAACTTCTTTGGTGTACGTAAAATACTTTAGGCAATGGAGATCATCCTTTTATGGAAAGCATTTATTTTAGAACTTCCTCTTTATAATTCCTTGTATTTTTTCCAAATTTACTTTGTTTTGTCAGGTAAAATCCAAATGAACAGAAATAGAACTACTTTTCATCAAAATAAACAATTATATATATCTGGGAAATCTTTCTCCTATAAAGTTAGAATAAAGACTCTTGAGAGTCATTGTAAAATATAGTACATTTATAGCCAATAAGGAGATAAAAAAGAGGAAAATAGTACTGCTCTCACTGATACTAGAGGGTAGGCATGGATCGAAATGAGTCAGAGCCACTGAGGTGCAGTCAGTAATTGCTCTCCACTCTACTGATGTTGTGACCTAATTCATTATTTTTTTTTTATACTGAACTTAAATGTTTCCTTTGTAGTCATGCTGTGCCTATAATTTATTAGTTCTTTCCCTTTAAATGTCATTTGTTCCCTGGGAAAATTGGAAGTAGAAAGTCTCAACAAAAAGTAACAATTTTCTTTAACATGCTCTTAATAGCAATAATCACCACAACAACCTCAAACAAGGAAGGTATTTTTTTTTTCCCATAAAGGCAAAGATACCAACAACATGTTTTCATTTATATTGTGCACCTTCAAGGTAATCAACAGAAATAAAACAAATGCATTCATTTTTCTGGTTGTATTTCCCAAGGCAAGTTTATTATTGCATCTCAATAGCTATAAATTATCCAGGAAAACCAAATATAGATATTATTATGCACCAGGGTGCCTTTATGTGAGCATTATAAATGATTTGATGATAGGATCTTACACCTAAATATTTCTGAAGCAACCAGAGTAAAAGTGTTCTTTTCAATACCATGATACTCAACAGAAATTAGACAGTTAAAGGAATACTGTAAAACATGGATTTTGGTGCAAGCTGTTTATCAGGCACACTTTGGGGACAATGAAAGCCCCAGTTAAGTGCATTTGACTGCATACTGTAGAACACTTAAGATCAAATTCAGGATGGGGTGAGCTATCCACAATTACTGGTGTCAGCAGTTTAAATATAGTTCTTGCTGAGAACACCTTCATGATAACTGTTCCAAACCCATGCATTTTGCCAGGTAGAGGCAATAATTGGTAACTGTCAGTGCTACCTGCAAACACCTTGTTGCTCCAAAAATAACCCGGAATGATTAGCTCTCAGCAATTGACTGCACTTTTGCTGACTTCTTGTGAGTGGTTTTTCACACACAGTCATAGATAAACCCACTGTAACTTAACACAGCTGATGACTCATTTCATGGCTTTCTGCTTGTCTCTTTCAAAGCTGTATGTTGTTTCTGTTTTAGAAAGAACAAGCATCTATTTTTAAAGGAAGGGTGGATTTGCTTTATTATTATTCAGAAAAGGACCAATCTGGCATCCTATCCTATCATCTTATTCTGTGACATGCAGAACATTCCTGGGTTTTGTTCCATAAATACAGAAATGTTTTATTTAAAGGAACAATGTCAAAATGACCTTCAAGCCTATCTATAGACTTTTGCGTGCTGCTAGAGTAAATGCAGAATTCAAATTGAGTTTCCCTGCAAAACGCATTTTGGAAGGAGACATTTCTAGAGATTACAGATGGTTCAAAAGCAATTTAATGCTGGGTACACTTGGGGTGCTATCTGATTCATGAATAATGAGGACACTTACTTGTTCACTGGATATATGGTATTCAAACAGAATGCAATGAATATTTCTTATGGAGAAGGTGTCAGCTGGAGTAGTTATGTATGGGGGACTTGCCATAAAAAGGCTCAAAGTTTGAGTTAATGTAAAATGAGGTTAATTTTCTTTTATTTTTAAAAAAGATATATTATTTTGCTCAAGAATGTGGTAAGAAATGAACACTTGCCAATATCAAAAAATAAGTATTTTCACAAAATATGTTAAATAAAATATTAGTCTTTCCTGTAGTACTATAGAAATATTTTTTCTGCTCCATATTTTACCAAAACAACACAAATTTTCATTTTTTGATTCAATGGCCACATATACAATTGCCCACAAATAGAAAAGTTGAACAAGATTATGTAAGTTAACCATCAGGCAAATTAGTGACCAAACCATTCCCGTCCTTTGCTTTCAAGCCTATAATATAAATCAGAGTTTTTACTGGCTGCAAGTTAATGTCATAAAACAAGTTGTAGTCTTCTTACTCCACACAAGTGTGTGTAAAAGTCTAAATACATTCATTTTTGTTTGTTTTTGTGTCCTGTTTGATCCACACTGAAGACACGTCCTTTTGTTTTGATGTCTGCTCATTTAATTTGTTGGTTTTATGTTTGATTGTTTCTTTAATATGCCTGTAAAGTAAATAGTTATTTGCAAATAATAAATAACCAGATTATAAATATTTTATATTGTGTCTCCTGCTGCTATTAAGTACTTATTCCTTAATGTAAAAACGTCAAAGGAAATCTGGACCACTGAAGTTACAGGCACAGGTCCAGTTTCCATTAAAATAGAATGCCTCTAACACATATTCTACCAATCTGATTTCTTAGCTATTATTATTTTATAGTACAAATAAATCCTTCCCTCCAAAACTACTATTTTTTCAAGGGATTTAACACTTACAATTACACTTAAATTGCAATTCTTCTGCCAGTTCCCTTCATTCTCTTTATCTTGCTTTATTTTTGTAGCACTTATTTCTTTCATAAATATTACGTAATTTACATATAATTATGTCTATGATCTATCTCCTCTAATTAAAATATAAGTTTCATGAAGGCAGTATCTTTTGTCTGCTAACAGAATAGTTTCTGAAAAACGAAAAGTGATTTTAAATACTTGCTGAACGAATGAAAGAGTACTCACTAGGGTTCTGAGATGAAATATTTTATCTATAAGTCTTTCCATATAAGTTTATATGACATCTATCTTTTTCCCTTTTATTAAAAAAAGAAAATCTTAAATAAGATTTCTTTTTAGAGATACTGGATCTTTTTGGAATTTTATGAAATACACTTACAGATTTATAAAACTATAGTGTTTTGGTTTAGATATTAAGAATGATTTTCTGGCCAGAAAACTCATTTTTTTAGATACTAATTGTAAAGCATACATAATACCAATTTGTTGTATTTTTAAAACACAGATTTCCTCTTACACACTTTGAAAACCTTGAAGACTTCATAGATTCCACATCAACCTTGCCAATATTGTGAATCTCTGTAAATAACTGTGAGATACAATATAAAATGTTTATAATCTGGTCATTTATTGTTTGCAAATAACCAATTACTTAATAGGAATGTTAAAGAAACAATCAAATATAAAACCAACAAATTAAACAAATAGACATCAAAACAAAAGAAAGTATCTTCAATGTGGATCAAACAGGACACAAAAACAAATAAATTGCAAAATTTTAGAGTAGATAAGAGCCTTAAACTATATATATATACACACAGAGAGAGAGAGAGAGAGAGTTTTTGTTTTTGAAATGGAGTCTCGCTCTGTCGCCCAGGCTGGAGTGCAGTGGCGCGATCTCGGCTCACTGCAAGCTACGCCTCCCAGGATTCAGGTTATTCTCCTGCCTCAGCCTCCTGAGTAGCTGGGACTACAGGTGCCCACCACCGCGCCCGGCTAATTTTCTGTGTTGTTAGTACAGACGGAGTTTCACCGTGTTAGCCAGGATGGTCTCAATCTCCTGACCTCGTGATCCGCCCACCTCGGCCTCCCAAAGTACTGGGATTACAGGCTGAGCCACCGCGCCCCGCCAAGATGATATTATATATTAACACGAATTCCAAAATAACTTTTCCCTTAAAGAAAAATAAATTTTATATTAAAAACACATGATTGCTGAGTAGATCCATTATATAAGAGGCAGAAGAAGGATTTGGACCCAGATAAATAAAATAACACAAAGCTATAATTTGTGTAACATGAAAACTAGCCTAATATGGCAGGAAGAATTCCAATCACTGGTAGCTTAGGCCCAGGGACACAGAGAGAAACAAGGAGCTATGAGGAACGTTTTTGGGGTGATGTAAAAGTCCTATTACCTTATTTTTTGGTGCTATTTTTGTGAGTTCCTATACCTGTCAAAATTCAAAAAGTTATACACGTTAAATAGATGTAATTATTGTACACAAATTATTCCTAAGCAAATTGATGAGTGAAACCAAAAGTCTCTAAAGATTTGTTAGACAAATAAAAGTTATAAGAACTAATCCCTAAAGAGCCATACTAAAGGGCATACTAAAAAATATTCAAGCATAAACAAAATGATCTCTGTTGGAAAATCAGAGGAATAAAGAGAGCAAATCTAAATAAATATTGACTGTATAAGCAATAATGATGTCTTGTTTCTTTTAAAGTAAATAGCAAATTAAATATAGGACTTCAAAGGCATACAATTTGTGAGAAAGTGACTTGATTTAAATTCTTCTAAGTTGCTTACATTGCCCAGGAATAAGCCAAAAGTACACATGAATAGTATATATAGGTCATTTTAAAAGATATGTTGTAATCTCTTGGCTAAGTACTAACACAATAATGAAAGAGTAAAATTTTTCCAAAATAATAGAGGAGGAAATATAGTTGAATACATATACATACACACACATATGCACACATGACTGTCCTAAAGAATAAATTAAATACACACATAGGCACACATAATTGTCCTAAAGAATAAAGGAACGAGGGGAAAAAAAAAAAAAGAAAAGAAAAAACAGAGCCAGGGGGACACACAAAGAGCAAACAGCAAGATGGTAGATTTAAACTCAAACGTATACATAATCACATTCATTTTAACTCAGCTATTGTGCAAATTAAAAGACAATAGCTATTAGAGTGTGTACACAAGTATACCCTCACACAAACACAAATACACTGACATACATAAAAAGAAACATATGAAAATGATAAAATATTCATTTCACCAAGAACATATAAACATTCCGAAGTCTATAAGCCTATAACATATTCTCAAATAGATATAAAACAAATATTTACAAAACTGAAGGGCAAATATACAGTGATAGTGAAGAATTTTAATAAACTTCTCCTGTGACTGATAGGCAAAAAAATCAACAAAAATATAGAAAATTTAGTGTAATTAGCAAATTTGACTTACTTGATAAGTGTGAAACATTGTAAATATACACAAAGCAAGTTGCTGAATAGTTTCAATTGCACATGTCATTTTTAAAAAAATGGACTGTATCCTTCACCACAAAGCAAGTCTCAATTAATTATAAAAAGTAAAATTATGCAATATGTTTTATGAGTGTAATAACTCAAACTATAAATCAAAAAAGATAACCCAAAAAATCATAATCTATAAATTAAGAAATGTACTTCTACATAAGCCATAGATCAAAATAAAATCAAAATGGGAATAATAATAGTTTAGATTAATCATAATAAATTACTACATATCAGAAGTTATGAGATATAGAGAAGCTATACTTACAGGAAAATTTATGGCTTTAATGCCTATTTAAGAAAAGAAGAAAAGCTAACTCAATGACTTAACTTCTTAAATTAGAAAAACATCAGAAAATTAAATGCTAAAATGCACAAGAAGGGAAAAATAAAACTAAGCATATAAATTAATAAATATAAAATGGTTGTAAAGTAGAGTCAATAGAGTAAAAATGTAGTTCTTTAAAGATTTTGTCTGATGAAAGTGATCAAGAAATAAGAGAAGATACAAAAAATCAGTGTTAGTAATGCAAAAAGAGGATGTTACCACAGATCTTGAAGATACTAAATATTCTAAAATGTTAATACATATAGGATGTTCATAAAAATTGAAAGATTCAAAATTTTAAAACTGTCAAATATCCCCAAATTTAAATGAGCTAAATGCAATTCCACGAAAAATTTCATTTTTTTTTTCAGAATTTCACAATGTGATTAAGAAACTATAAATAATCAAGAAGAATCAACTCATTTTTGAAGGAGAAGGTCATGGTGGAAGATATTGCTTTCCTGGATATGAAAGCTCATCATAAAGCTATATTAAATAAAATAGCATGGCATTGACTCAGGATATATTTAAAAAGACCAATGGAACAGAATAGATCAGAAATAGATGAGAATATTCTGATTAGTTTATTTACTAAACACATGGCAATGTATTGAAGTGGCATAAGGATAAGGATAAAGGATAATATTCTCAATAAATAGTATTGTATCAATTGTTTAACTGTAGAAGAAAAAAACTTAAATTTACTTTTTCCTATCACATAAACAAAAACTTTTCTAAATAAACAACACATCTTTTAGACAATAATATAAGAAAAAATCATTATACTCCAGGTAAAAATTTCTTAAGCATAGTATGACTATGCAATTCAATGTTCTATCTGGAACAAGTTTTGACAGAGAAAGGGAGGAGCTATTAACAAATATGCTGAGGCATGAACCAAGAATGTGTCTCTCAAACAAGGACAAGTGCATTGCCACATAAACAGGACAAAAATAATTAGTCATAAAGAAAAAATTAAAACATTGATTTCTATTGTAATTAATAATACATAAATTAAGAATCTCAAAATGAAAAACAAGGTACATAATAGGAAAATATATTCATATCCTGCTTTTATGATACATTTCTACTAAGACAAAATTATCCAAGCAAATAGAAAAATATCAAGGGAGTTGAACAGAAACATTATTGGTGGGGATATCCAATGGTCAATAAACATGTTAAAAGCTCTACTTTATTAGTGGGGCAAGATGGCAGAATAGAAGGTGCCACCAATCATTCCCCACAACAACCCCTTGGGAAATGACAACAATGTAACAACTATCTACACACACACACACACACACACACACACACACACAGCACCTTCATAAAAACCCAAATCAGGTGAGCACTCAATCAGGTGAGCTGGTTTTAACTTCATATCGCTGAAAGAAGCACTGAAGAGGTAGCAAAAGCAGTTTTGAATTATGATCACCGCCCATTCCCCATTCCCTGCAGCCACGGTATGGTGCAAGGGGTACATTTCTGTGGACTAGGGAGAGAGCACAGCAATTGTAAGGCACTGAACTCAGTGCTGTACTATTAGAGCAGAAAGGAAACCCAGAGTGAACTCAGCTGACACTCACCCACAGAGTTAGCATTTTTAACCAGCCCTAGCCAGAGGGGAATCTTCCATCCCAGTAGTATGAACTCCAGTTTCCACAAGCCTTGCCACTGAAGGCTAAAGTGCTCTGGGGTTCTAAATAATCTTGAAAGGCAGGCTAAGCCACAAAGACTGCAATTCCTAGGTGAGTCTTAGTGTTGAACTGGGCTCAGAGACAGGGGACTGGGTGAGTAGGGCTTACTTCCTACTGAGACATCAGTTAGGCCAGCTAAGGGAGTGCTGGCATGACCCCTCCCCTAACCCCAGGTTGCACAGCTCATGGCTCCAAAAGGGACCCCTTTGTTTAATTTGAGGAGAGAGGAGGGAAGAGTGGGAAGGACTCTGTCTTGCATTATGGATACCAGCTCAGCCACAGCAGAATATAACAAGGTCAAAGTCATGAGGCCCCTATTCCAGTCCCTAGCTCCCAGTGAACATTTCTAGACACATCCTGAACCAGAAGGGAGCTCACTGCCTTCAAGGGAAGGATGCAGTTCTGTCAGGATTCAACATCTGCTAACTGAAGAGCCCAGCAGTGACACCCAGGTACTACATTGAGGGCCTTGGTTGAGACTCTCAGACTTGCTGGTTTCGAGTGAGACTCAGCACATTCCCAGCTATGAAAGCTATGGGGCAAGACTTCTTCTGCTTATGAAAAGCAAAGGGAAAAGTAAAGGGGACTTTGCCTTGCTTCTTAGGTACTAGCTCAGCCGCAGAGACGTAGAGTACCAAGTAGAGCCTTGGAGTCCCTGCTTCTAGGACTTGGCTCTTGGACAGCATTTCCGGACTTGCCCTGGGCCAGAGCAGAGCTCATGGCCTTGAAGGGTGAATCCCAGGCCAGGCAGCATTCACCCCAAGCCGACTGAAAAGCCCTCGGGCCTTAATGGAACACGGGCAGTAGTCTGGCAGTTGTCCCCATGGGCCTGTGGTGGTGCAGGCCACAAGGTGAGGCTCCTCTGTCTTTGGAAAGGGAAGGGAAGAGTGGAAAAAACTCTCAAAACAAAATGCTTTAAACTTGCTCATATGTCATTACTATTTTCTATCAATGTTTCAAGTAAATAGGTCTCTAGGATCTATGTATTTATACAGTGTTGATTTTTAACCACTAATTAAATGTATTTATTAAAACCTACTTTAATATTAACCTAGGCACTATTATTTTGAATGGGAATTCAAATGGTATTATTTTATAGCAACCCATTAAGTATTTTAATATTATATCATATAAATGTTTTAATACTTTTTAAAAACAGTGGTAAGGCCTGAGATGTTAAAAGTTATTTAATAATTTGATATGATTCTACAACAGATATTGAAAGCCTTGTTGATTAGAGAGTAGTACATGAACAAAAAAGAAATGAACTACTTATGCATGACTAGTAATTTGTTATACTTTGATCTACCTAGTCATCTCACATTTGTTTGTTAATAGTTATTGAATCCAAGATAAGATTATAGTTGGCTTAGGACACACCTGAGACACTGGTCCTTTGTAAAGATTTTTGGCTCCCAAGAAAAAAAATCCCAGGTAAGTCAAATCAGCAAATTATATTTCTACAGTTTTAGAAAAATGAGGATATTTCTGAAAGAACTGAGAGTTTTAAAATAAGTCAAAGTCATTCTGACCATAATTATACGACATCTCAAGGTCATCAAATAAAGGACCTATAATGCAGATAATCAACCTATTTAGAATCTATGACATAGCTTCCCTATGTGCAAATGCAGTGATTAAAAACTTGCCATGCATCTACACTCATGTAAGCTAAATGGCAGACTTCACATGGAAAGGTTAAAATGTAAGATTAATGCTACACAGTAGCTGATCTGGAGGCACCTTAGGGACATGTGATGTGGAGAAAAATAGATAGGAAACTGTCAGTAGCATTAGTGCTGAGTTGAATCTCTAGGTCCAGGGTTCAGGCTGTCTTATTTCATTAAGTTATCCTTTCTCATTAGGTGATTGAGTTTGATATTTCATATTCTAAACCAGAAAATATCTGCATATCTAGAAAGTAGTCTATGCTTATCAATAGTTTTAGAATAGCTTTGGATGTTTTGTCCAAATGTCTTTTCTTTTCTTTCCTTTCTTAGAGACAGGGTCTCATTCTGTTGCCCAGTTCGAAGTGCAATCGCATGATACTTCACTGCAGCCTTGAACTCCTGGACTCAAGTGACCCTCCCACCTCAATCTCCTGAGCATCTAGGAATACAATTGGTATAAGTGCCACCATGCTTGGTTACTTTTATTTTTATTTTTCTATTTTTGTATAGATAGGCTCTCACTATGTTGCCCAGACAGGTCTGGAACTCCTGGCCTCAAGCAATCCTCCTACCTCGGCTTCCCAAAGTGCTAGGATGATACATATAAGCCACCTTTCTCAGTCCAAATTTCTTCAGTGTCAAGGATGTATGAGGATAATCCTCTAATGCATTAGTGTCTTTTATTTTTAAAAGTAGTATTTAGAGTATATATTTTTTTAACATAGAATCAAATGGAGAGTATAGAAACATAACTTGGATGTCTATGAACAAAGATGATTCTTTTTAGGGACAAAATTGTATGGTGTATAATGAGTTGAATTTTGCATGGAAGTTTTATGCACTAACCTACGTATTGGGATTACAGTAACTATACACACACTTAGTCAAGTCAATATTAGTCTTTTAAAAGGCATTTTAAAGACATTGAATTATCTCATTTTTTAAAAAAAAAGTATTGTATTGTAGCAAGGACACAACATGAGATCTGCCCTCTTAAACTTTTAAGTGTAAAAAGCAACACTGTTAACTACAGGTGCAGTGTTATACAGTATAGCTCTACAACTTACTCATCTCGCATTACTGTAACTTTGCCTGTTGATTAGCAGCTCCAAATCCTTCCTGCTTCTGCCCCTGGCAGGCACCTTTCTGCTCTTTGATTGTACACTTTAGCTATTTTAGGTACGTGAAAATTAAGGGAAGATCCTGTGCTCACCTGGTAAACGAAGATAGCTCTTTTGAGCTCCATGTACATTGAGTGTAACAAGAGGGAGGGAGGGAGGAAACCACTGCTCAGTTGGGATTCCTTCAAATTCACGTCTTTCCAAAATGGTAAATTCTGTCTTTATTTCAATGATCAACCTTTCTCGTTGTCAGCTCTGTATTTTCATTTTGTAATATTACTATGGCAGAGGCATTAAAAATATGGAAATGTTCTCCATTGAGTAATTGCTAAAAATGATGACTAATAATTATCCGCCTCCCAAAAGACATGAACAGACTCTTCTCAAAAGAAGACATTTATGCAGCCAACAAACATGTGGAAAAAAACTTAACATCACTGATCATTAGAGAAATGCAAATCAAAACTACAATGGGATGCCATCTCATGCCAGTCAGAATGGTGTTTATTAAAATTTGAGAAACAACAGATGATGGCAAGGCTGCGGAGAAATAGGAATGCTTTTACACTGTTGGTGGGAGTTGAAATTAGTTCAACCATTGTGGGAGACAGTGTGGTGGTTCTTCAAATACCTAGAACTAGAAATACCATTTGACCCAGCAATTCCATTACTGGATATATACCCAAAGGAACATAAATCATTCTATTATAAAGATACATGCACATGTATATTCATTGCAGCTCTATTCACAATAGAAAAGACATGGAATCAACCCAAATGCCCATCAATGACAGATTGAGTGAAGAAAATGTGATACATATACTACATGAAATACTATGCAACCATAAAAAGGAATGAGACCATGTCCTTTGCAGGGACAAGTATGGAAATGGGAGCCATTATCCTTATCAAACTAATACAGGAACAGAAAACCAAACACTACATGTTCTCACTTATAAGTGGAAACTGAAAAATGAGACCACATGGACACAGGAAGGGGAACAACACGCACTGGGGCCTGTCGGGGAGTGGAGATGGAGCAAAGGAGAGCATCAGGAATTATAGCTAATGCATGATGAGTTTACTACCTAGGTGATGGGTTGACAGGTGCAGCAAACCACCCTGGCACATGTTTACCTATGTACACAAACCTACACATCCTGCACATGTATCCTGGAGCTAAAATAAAATATCATCAGCACCTAACAAAATTATAACTGATTCCTTCTATATTCCGTGGCCTTGTCCCAAATGAAAAGTAGGGGAAATTAAACTTTGACCTCTTTGGCCTCTTCTCTGTGCTTTTATTTCCTTCTCTAGAGATACTTCCCTATTCCTTAGGCACCCAGTGATTTTATAATCCTTTCCTTCCCCTCTTTATCTATTAACCTCTGCTCTCAAGAAAAGACCCAAATTGAATTTATACTACATTCCAAGAGACTCATTTAAACATTTTGTGTTATCTTTCCCATGGAGACTTGTATTTTATGACATTCAACTTAATCAAAGAATAAAGCTTTAACAGTGGCATCAGTGACATGATGGATGAGGCATCATTTTGAAGCAATAATGGTTTTCCCAGTGACTCAGATATAGCAGTATGTTCAGATTCAGAGTGCCTGTTCATGAGGTGAGCACTGCATAAGACATGCAAAACTGTTGCACAGGAAAAGACATAGGGGAAAGGAAGAAGTTAAGGTCAACGAATGCACACTGGTTGTGACAGAAACATGTATATTAAAAGACTTGTAATAGAATGGGAAACAGGTTGAATTCAATCTTGGTATGTCTCCCTTCTACATGAATGTTAAGAATAGGATATCATAAATCAAACTCCAATATTTACAATTGTCTTTTTAGAACTCAATCACCTCTGTCTTTCACAATGTATCTCCTTTTAAAGAATAAAGTTTTGTTTTCAATTTCTTAAAATAGTATTGGAATAGAATTTCCCAAAGGATTACTATTTAAAATCTAAACTTCCTGGTTGCTGTGTTCTCATGATTTTAGAACAAGTCTAAAAAATCTAACTTTCCCTGTTTTCACACAATTTGCAGAGCTCTGCAGAAACTGCACATCTGGCTCTTTGCCTGTGCACCTGAAGTTATCTCAGGAGAAATTATATAAATTAAAGACAGACACAGAGAAGGTCTTTCTTAATTCAAAGGAACAGAATATATATTCAAGACAAGCAGAAAAGGTAAGAGAAAAGGTAAGGGACTGTAGTGATATTAAGCTAGAAAACTAACAAAATGATGACAGTTTCCAGCACAGCTTTTCCTTGCACTCTTACCATAAGCATTTGATCAGTGTTCAAAGAAATATTTATATCTGAAAGTGTTTATATCAGTAAAAACATGAAAGAATGATAATAAATGAACCACAAGTTCGACTCAAAGTCAAGAGAAAGAAAATGATATAAGTAAAAAGAAATTATAAATAAGGAAACAAGAAAAATGCAAAAGATTATACCAATTGATAAACCCAAATTTTAAAAAGCTAATTAAATCAAGAATAAAGGATGGAAACACACAATATAAAAGAAGAAAAGAAAGGATTGGAGAAATATAATAATATGGATTCTTTACTTTTAAATATGCTTGAACAACTAAATACAGTTAATTATTTCTTTGGAAAACACAGTTTATCAAACTTGATTTTATGAAAGACAGAAAACCTGTACATGCCAATTTTGGCAAAATAAATAAATCATTGTGCAGAAACTATAGTATATTTCCTCAGTGGTGAACTGCACAGATATAGAAACCATGAGGAAGATCTTTATGAATTGAAGTAGAGTGAGTTCATAAAAAGCAAAAAGAAAAAGCATATCTAGTTTTCTAACTTTTCGGTAAGAATAAAGCAGAAATATAAAAATATAAACGTAACTATTACGCAAAGAGAAACATAGGAAGCATAGATTAGAAATCAGTAGATCAATGGGATGGGAATGAGATTGAAGGAATCAAGAGAGTACTGAGTTTTTTTTTTTTTTTCCAGTGTGGCTTTAAATTTTTGAACCATGTTATTGTTATACGAAAATAACAATCAAATGAAAAGAAAAATTTCTAACGTAGAATATGAACGGGGCTAAATCAATATGTTTATCCTTGATTCTATTAATTTGATGCATCATGTTTATTGATTTGCATATGTTGAATCCTCCTTGCATCACTGGGATGAATTTCACCTGATCCTGATGAATGACCTTTTAAATGTATTGTTGAATTGGGTTTGCCAGTATTTTGTTGAGGATTTCTGCATCTATGTTTATCAGTAATACTGGTCTGTAATTTACTTTTTTTTTTTTTTTTGACTCTGATGAAGATCTGTTTGCATATTTAAATATTACAATAGCATAACTTTGTCTCATTCAAATACTTACACTTTATGTTTATTTTTCTTATCTTACATAACTGAAATTTTTAGTACAGTTTTGAATACAAGTGTAAATTGAAGGCATCTTTGTCTTTTCTCAGTTATAAAGGGAATTATCTCAACATTTCACAATTAAATATACGGATGCTCCTTATCTTATGATGGGGTTATACCTTATAAACTTATCATAAGTTGAAAATACGTCAAAATTGTCAAAAATAAGTCGAAAATACATTTGTTACACATAACCTATTAAATATAATAACTTAGCCTAACTTACCTTCAATGTATCCAGAACACTCACATTAACTTACACTTGGGTGAAATCATCTAAAGAAAAGCCTATTTTATAATAAATTGTTAAAGATTTTATGTATTTACTGAATAACATATGAAAAATTGAAACATAGAGTTGTTCTGTGGGTACCCAAAGTATAGTTTCCACTAAATGAATAATGCACGTGCATCATTGTATGTACCAAAAATCATAATAGAAACATTGTAGGTCAGGGACCACCTATACTGAATTTGGTTTTGGTTATTTTTATACAATGTATTTTAAAGTTAAGGAAGTTCTCTTCCATTCCTGGTTTCTTGACATTTTTGAAGTGTACATATTAAATTTTTAATTCTCTTTTTATCTCTTATTAGATGTTTTGTAAAATTTAATTTGTTTATGGAATAATGACATTAATTAATTTTACTCATCAATTTAAAGTTCTATCATGGGATAACTAATTTGGGCCTGATGTGTTTACATTATATATAGCTTTGTATGTTTGGTTTGAAAATATTTTCAAATATTTTGGGTTCATTCTGGGAAAACTGGGCTATAATTTTACTCACTTCTGGACTTTTTTTTTTCTTATTTTCTGGAAGTTTTCTCTATGGTTAAAATGTTCTTTTACTTGCATGTTGCTAGAACACACATCTGTTTTCTTTGATGCAATAGTTGATGTGGTGTTTCAATTTCATTTATGGTTATAGGCATGACTGATATTAGCTGGTACACACTACTGTGACTATATTGGTTTTTGATAGCCAGTGTTCTTTGTGATTATATAAGTGCCCATGTGGCTAACCTTCTAATTGGTTGATAGCTGTGCTATATCAGTTGTTAAAACATTTCTAAATATTTCTGTGGGTTATAAGACCATAACTGCATGGGGCTGATTTAATAGCCCTTTTCTGGTCATGGCAGATTAACATTATTGGCCTCTTCAAGGTCCCTTTCTTGTTTCACACATTTATTTTCATTTACTCCTATTCCCCTCCCTTTAGAGGACACATTCTAATGCATTTAATATGCACTTATTTGGTTTTCTTTATTGCTGTAACAAATTTTGAATTGTTTTATATGCATTTTTAATTTACATAAATTCTATTGTCTTACATGTCTTATTAAGTAAGACTTACTTACTTACTCCATTCGTCACCACACCTTTAAGACCCATCATTCTTCATGTGCTCCTAGGTGTGTTAACTTTGTTGATTGTAACTGTGTTGCTTCGAGGTCCTGAACAATACTGTAGGTGTGGATTTATTGCATTTTACCTACTACAGTTCAAGCAATAATCCCCCAGTTTGCCTGTAACATTCTACTACCACAAATAATGATGCAATAATCAAGCATCTTCCTACCTGTCCCTCGATACAGCTCTGTAAGACTTTCTTTGGGATATATGCTCTAAAGAAGAACTGCAATGTCATAACAAATGGGTACATTTAATTTGATCACCCGATGCCAGATTGCTCCAGTGAATGCACGAGCCTCCCTTCCTACAAGAAATGCAAAAAGATTACTATATCCCTATGATATTACTACCATGGAGTATTATTCAGCTTTCTAGTCTTTAACATTCTAAGAGATGTAAAATAATATCATATTGAATTTGCTTTTGCTTTTTTGTGCATGACAAATAGTTTTTTACATTCAAGCAACTACTGGTAAATTAAATATAAAGTCTAATAAATAATTGAAGTCTATCATCTAATAAAATTTATCATGTGAACTTAAAGACAACAAAGTCAAAAAGAACTATACCAATAACATTGTTTTAACCCTTATATGGAGGGAAATACTTTAAGTGTGGTTGTTGATTCACACAGTGTACAAATAACATTATAGTAATATTTGATTAAAAAGTCTCTCACCTTAAAAAAGCACTAGCAAAATATAACATTCAGCTATGTATTTATATATGTATATATGAATATGTGTGTATATCCATAATATGTGTGTATGACCTAGTTGAGGAGTACTTTTATATACAATTCTGTTTTAGCTACAAAGAAAACAGACAGCTTGTACCCAACCAATATATCAGTATGATATAAGTAGTTAAGAAGAATAAATTTTTGGACAAACTTTAAATGTCTACAGAGAAACTGGGTTCTTTAGTTAGACAAAAAATGTGTCACTACTGTGCCTCACACAGTCAATTACATACCCATGCTCTGTCCCAAATTGTCACAGAGTGTCCAAGAAGAGCAATAGTAACTCAAAAATTCCAAAAACAGGCTGCAATAGTCAAGGTTCAGTTAGGAAGACTGAACCATGATAAGTCTTATGGAACAAAGGAATGATTATAGAACTGGAGCAAAAATGGAAACAAAGGTTTAATGTAGGGAGTTCCAGGATCAAAGTCACTGACCAGTCCTCCTGAGGCCACACATGTTTAGCTTTGAGAGTGGTGCTGTAAAGGAAAATCTGGGCAGAGTGTAAGAAAACCTAATGCCTCTCCTTCTAGCTCAGGGCCTGCAATCATTGTTGGGAAGCTGTGGCAGAAATTAGGATGAATACTGAATGAGTTCTTGCTCTCTTGGTTCCTTCAAAAGAAAAAGAGCCTGGTACTTCCCCTTTCTGTTATTTCCTTCTCAACACAGGCTCTCTGCACACATCAGTTCCCCTTCACTTTACACCATGAGTGGAAGCAGCTTAAGGGCCTCACCAGAAACTCAGCAGATGCCAGTGCCATAATTCTTGTACATTCTGCAGAACCATCAGCCAAATATATACCTTTTCTTTGTAAATTACCCAGCCTCATGTATTCCTTCATAGCTACACTAAATGGGCTGAGACAGCTGCCACGTCCACTTCTTGTCAATTAGGCATTCCATATCACTCCTTTAATAATATTTAACTTCCGACTGAAGACAATAGCAAAATCATACACACCTATTACAATTATCTTTCATCATATAAAAGCCATGATAGCCCTCTATCCGTCTTCAATTGGGGCCTAACTGTGCGCGTGTGCACGCGCGCACACACACCTCCCTCCCCACATAAATATAAAATTGAGAAATAAATACTTATGATTCATTTCAGTAATGAGTCATAGGGCGGTATTTGATATTTGTAATTTCCAGTTTATACTTACTCCATTATTTCTTTTTCCGTATAAATCATTTGAACTGTTCATGATTACTTGCCTAATGGAATAATGCAAAACTTTTATTCCTTAAGGATCTATGACATTAGTAGTTCCTTGTCTGTAAGAAATGTTGTCATTTTCTATTAACTTTTCTCATGGAATATAATAATTATAAGACATTGCTATGCATATTCCTTGTGCTACGAACTACTTCTAGTCTCCCAATTCTGTAAAAGTAATACAATTTTCACTTGACAGTCACAATCAATTATACAGTCATCAGAGTAACCACCTTCTTTACCTATCGATTCATGGTGTAATAATTATAAAGTGGCTAAGTGAAGTCTTAAATTTTGGTTTAATGGAATCATTGTTGTGGCCCTGGTACAAGCATTGCCTTTTTGGGAATAAGTCCTATGAACTGGCAAGACGCAAATTTGAAGGGAAAAAAGCCACAGTTTTGCTCATGGATTATTAGAGTTAACAATGACTGAAAATATTCTCATTTTGTCTTTTATTTTCAGACTTGTCAATCTTTTCTAGGAAAAAAATAGTATAATGTATTAATTTCTAATATTTAGCATATACCTTGGATCATACTACATAGCCCTTCAATGTGCTGTCATTTAGATGTTGTAATAACTGAGTCTTCAAAATGCTTTCTAACCATTCTATCAGGCCAGCTGCTTCAGAGTTAAGGGAAATGTGGAAGGACCATTAAATAAAGTGCACATTACTGAGCCCATGTGTAACCCTCATTTCAGCTGCCATGCCATTTTGTCATGAGGCCCTTAAGAACAGAGGTGTCTGAGAAAAGAGTCTCGCCAATGTCCACAGAACAGATTATTTTCTCCAGTTGAAAATTAAGATTCTATTTTAGATATTATACTTTTTTGACCATTTACAAAGGACACAGATATTTCCCCTCTTTGACTATTTCAAAATGCCTGCACACATAGCTCCTCCCTAGCCTCCCCTTGTCACTCATTTTCTGCTGTTTCTTCTAAATCTCAGACTATTCAGTCAAACCATTAGATACTTTCTCTGAATTAGCGTAGAGCCATATCTCTAACCATCTGTACTTTCAGGCAAAATGGACTATCAAGTTCATGGCATGTTTCTGTCCACTGTGTTACTTTCCTATAACCACTCTCTTTTAAGACTAATTCTCATATGAATCATTGTGTTTTTCTATTCAAATCTGAATGGAGACTGCATGTTGTGCAGAACCATGTACAAATCAGGCCCAGCATACCAGCTCCTCAGTCAACAGGTCACAGTGAACTCTTCTTGAGGTTTTAGGCGTTGGTTGCAAGAAAGGAGGCAACATAACTGGAGTAGGAGTATGAGAGTATGAGTCACTTGCTCATGTGATATCCTTGTGCCTTTAGGAACTGCTGGTGCCCAAACTAGTATCCAGCACTTCATGTGTTGGTGGGGTTTTGCTGTGCATAGCCAACTTTAATGCCTGATAGCTCTTATTATATCTAGTTTATGACAAGCATACTGGGTTCTATAGTAACTTGGAGAGGTGTGTCTTCTTTTTTATTTTTGTTAGTCTTAATATTATAGTTTTATTAATTTGTTAATACCAAAGTTATCAAAGGGAAAAAATTAAAAATATAGGTTTAGTAAATGTGTTGATGTTTTTAAATAACCAACTCTTGATTTCATTAAACTTTTTCGATTCTTTCTTTTCCTGTTTTCATTTTGTTTCTGCTCTTTGTTATTTTCTTCCTTCTGTTTGATTTGGATTTATTTTGCTCTTCTTTTGCTATTATCCTGAGGAAAAAAACTTAAATTACTTACTTAAGATTTTTCTTTGTTTCAAATGTAAATATTTAGTACTATAAATGTTCCTCTCAGCATTGCTTTGGCTATGATCCACAAACTTTGATATATAATATTTTCATTCATTGCTATGTATTTAAAAAATATTTCTTTTGTGACCTCCTCTTTGACCCATGGATTGCTTAAGAGTGTGTTAGTAAATTTCCAACTGTTTGAGGATCTTCTTGTTTTATTTCTGTAGTTAATTTCTCATTTGACTCTATACTGGTCAGGAAACATTTCATATGATTTCAATTTTTTTAAGTTTGTTAAGGTGGCTTTATGGCCCAGAATACGGTGTATTATATTACACTTTCCATAGGTGCTTGGAGAGAAGGTGTAGTCTCCTGCTATTGCCTAAAGTGTTCGATTTAGATTCTATTGTTTCATTGCGTTATTCATTTATTCCATATCTTTGCTAATTTTCTGGCTAGTTTTTTTAAATCAAATACTGAGAATGGGATGTTGAATTCTTCAGTATAATTACAGATTTGACTATTTCTTTTTAAATATATATTGGTTTATAGTTCGTGTATTTTGTTTCATGAATTCTGTTGTTTGTTACATAAACATTTAGGATCATTATGTCTCTTTGTGGACTTATCTTTTTACCATGTAATGTCCCTTTTTGTCTCTAGTAATTTTATTTGTTCTGATGTCTATTTTATCTGAGATTAATATAGCTACTGTTACATTTTAAAGTTCACATTAGCTATCTTTTTTGCTTTTATAATTTATGTCTACCTATGTTATTAAATTTGCAGTATATTCATGTATATAGCATACAGTTGGGGTTTTAAATAAATCCACTCTCTTAATCTCTCTTTCAATTGTTGTATTTTGACTATTAAAATTTTAAGTAATAATTAATATGTTAGACATTCCATCGTCCATTTTTGTTTTCTGTTTTTTCTTTATTATTATTATTTTCTATTGACATATTAGTCAGTTCTCACTAATTTATACTCAGATATGCTATAATGACATACCTGAGACTGGATAATTTAGAAAGAAAAGAGGTTCAATTGACTCACACTTCTGCATAGCTGGGCAAGCCTCAGGTAACTTACAAGCATGGCAGAAGGGCAAGCAAACACATCTTTCTTCACATGGCGGCAGCAAGAAGAAGTGCCAAATAAAGGGGGAAAAGCCCCTTATAACATTATCAGATCTTGTGAGAACTCACCCACTATCATGAGAACAGCATGGAGGAACTGCCCCATGATCTAATCACCTCCCAAGAAGTCTTGGGGATTACATCTTGGATTACAACTCAAGAGGAGATTTTGGTAAATCCATATCGATATATAATACATATACAGTAAAACCATATCGATATATAATACATATACATATTTTGGAGATACATGTGATAATTTGATACAGTCATATAATGTATGATGTTCAAATCAGGGTAGTTAGGATATCCATCACCCTAAATATTAATCTTTTCTTTACACTAGGAATATTTGAATTATTTTCTTCTAGCTATTTTGAAATGTACAATAATGTTAACTATAATCTCCTTACTAATCTATAGAACACTAGGTCTTATTTGTTATATCTAACTATATATTTTTATCCATTAATCAACAGCCTCTCTTCAACTCCTCCCTTCCCCCTACCATTCTTTGGCTTCTGGTAACTATCAATTTTCTCTCTTTCTTCATGAGATCCACTTTTTAAGATACCACATATGAGTGAAAACATGCAATATGTATCTTTTTGTGCTGAGCTTATTTCACTTAACATAATGACTTCCATTTCCATCCATATTGATGCAAATAACAGAATCTCATTCTTTTATAATGCTAAATAACGTTCCATTGTGTGTATATACTACATTTTCTTTATTCATTCATCCACTGAGAGGCATTTAAGTTCATTCCATATTTTGCTTATTATGAAGTTTTTCAGTAAACATGGAAATGCAGATATATCTTTGATATGTTGATTTTCTTTATTTTGGATATATACCCAGGAGTGGAGTTGCAAAATCATATAGTAGTTCTACTTTTAGTTTTTTGAGGTACCTCCATACAATTTTCCATAGTGACTCTACCAGTTTACATTTTCATCAACAATGTACAAGGATTCCCTTTTGTCTGTATTTTTGCCAGCATCTGTTATTCTGTGTTTTGTTTGTTTGTTTTGAGATGGAGTCTCATCTTGCTTTGTCGCCAGGCTGGAGTGCAGTGGCGCCATCTCAGCTCACTGCAACTTCTGCCTCCTGGGTTCAAGCGATTTTCCTGTCTCAGCCTAATGGGTAGCTGGGACTACAGGTATGTGCCACCATACCCAGCTAATTTTTGTATTTTTAGTAGAGACAGGGTTTCACCATGCTGGCCCAACGGGTCTTGAACTCCTGACCTCAGGTGATCCACCCACCTCGGCCTCCCAAAGTGCTGGGATTACAGTCATGAGCCACGGCACCCAGCCTGTTTGTTTTTGGTTTTTTGTTTTTGAGACAGTGTCTGGCTCTGTTGCTCAGGCTTGATAATACCTGTTTTAAATAAAAGCCATTTTAACTGGGTAAGATGTGGTTTTTATTTGCATTGGTAATATTGAACATTTTTAATATATCCGTTGGCCATTTGTATGTCTTCTTTTGAGAAATGTCTATTCAGATATTTTGCCAACTTTTTGATTCTTTTTTTTTTTGTTTTTTTGTTTTTTTTTTTTGCTATTGTTTGAGTTCCTCATATATTCTAGTTAGTAATCCCTTGTCAGATAGTTTCCAAATATTGTCTCATTATTTTATCTCTTCACTTTGTTGGTTGTGTCTTTTGCTGGGTGGATGCTTTTTCACTTGATATAATCCCATTGGTCTATTTATGCTTTGGTTGCCTGTGCTTTTGAGGTCTTACGTACAAACTCTTCCAGATCATTATCCTGAGGAGCTTCTCCAATGTTTTATTTTAATTGTTTCACAGTTTGGGGTCTTATATTTAAGTCTTTAATCCATTTTAGTATGATTTTTATAAGCAGTGCAAGATAGAAATCTAGTTTCATTCTTCTAGATGTGAATATCAGTTTTTACAGCACCACTTATTGAAGACACTGTTTTTCACCGATGTATGCAGTTGGCAACTTTATTGCAAAGTATTTGACTAAATGCATAGATTTATTTGTGGGTCTCTATTCTGTTCCATTGGCCCGTTTGTCTATTTTTATGCCAGTACCATGTCAATTAGGTTGCTATAGCTTGTAGTACATTTTAAAGTCAGGCATTGTGATACCTCCAGCTTTGTTCTTTTTGCTCAGGATTGCTTTGGCTATCCAGGGTCTTTTGTGTTCCATATAAATTTGAAGATATTTTTATTTCTATGAAGAATATCACTGATATTTGGACAGAAATTCATAGCATCTATAAATTCCCTTCAATAGTGCTTTCATTTTGACAATATTATTTTAATCCATGAGCATAGAATATGTTTTCTCTGTGTTGTTTTCAGTTTCTTTCATCAGTGTTTATTATGGTTTTCTTGTACAGATTTTTCACTTCTGTGGTTAAATTTATTTCTAGGTTTTTGATAGTCTTTGTAGTTATGGGATATATTTCCTGATTTATTTTATAGATTGTTCATTGTTAGTATATATAAATGCTACTGAGTTTTGTATATTGATTTTAGTATCCTGCACCTTT
The DNA here is from genome assembly GCF_003255815.1 of Theropithecus gelada. Taxonomy (NCBI): domain Eukaryota; kingdom Metazoa; phylum Chordata; class Mammalia; order Primates; family Cercopithecidae; genus Theropithecus; species Theropithecus gelada. The sequence goes on from NC_037671.1 coordinate 165,618,420, forward strand.
GCTGAATTTACTTCAATCCTACCAGTTTGCTGTGTGGAGTCTTTAGGTTTTTCTAAATATAAGATTATGTCATCTGTAGAAAAGGTGAATTTGACTTCTTCCTTTCCAATTTAAATGCCTTTTATTTCTTTCTCTTGCATAATTTCCCTGGCCAGGAATTCCAGTAATATGTTGAATAAAAGTGATGAAAGTGGCCATATTGTTTTAGAGAGATGTCTTTCAATTTTTTCTCTTTCAGTGTGATGTTGGTTGTGTGTTTGTCATATACAACCTTTATTATTTTAACGTATGTTTTTTCCATACCCAGTTAGTTGCGTGTTTTTTTTTTTTTTTTTTTTTCAAGGAAATGCTGAATTTTATCAAGGGCTTTTTCAGCATCTATTGAAATAATCACAGGATATTTTTCATGGTTCTGATAATGTGATATATCATGTTTATTGATTTGCTTATGTTGAACCATACTTGTATCCCTGAGTTGCAATGCTCAATTGTGGTGAATAGTCTTTTGATGTGTTGTTAAATTAGGTTTGCTATTATTTTGTTGAGAATTTTTGCACGTATGCTTATCAGTGATACTGGTAGTTTTCTTTTTTTATTGTTTCTTTGTCTGGTTTGAGTGTCAGGGTAATGCTGATCTTGTAGAATGGTTTGGAAGTATTCCCCCTTTTCTAATTTCTTGATGCAGTTCAGTAGAATTTGTACTAGTTCTTTAAAAGTCTGGTAGAATTCAGTAGTGAATTCATCAGATCTGGGGTTTTCTTGAATGACAGATTTTTTATTACAGCTTTGACCTCATTTCAGGTTAGTGGTTTGTTGAGGTTTTCAATTTCTTCATGGTTCCATCTTGGTTGGTTGTATGTGTCCAGACATCTATCCATTTCTTCTAGGTTTTCTTATTTGTTGGCATACTGTGATTTGTAACATTCTCTATTCTTTGTATTTCTATGGTTTCAGTTGCTTTGTCATCTTTTCTGTTTCAGATTTGGTTTTTTTGTTGTTGTTGTTGTTGTTGTTTTTTGAGACGGAGTCTAGCTCTGTCGCCAGGCTGGAGTGCAGTAGTGTGATATCGGCTCACTGCAACCTTTGCCTCCTGGGTTAAAGTAATTCTCCTGCCTCAGCCTCCCAAGTAGGTGGAACTACAAGCCCATACAGCTAATTTTTTTTCGTATTTTTATTACAGACAGGGTTTCACTATGTCAGCCAGGATAGTCTTGAACTCCTGACCTTGTGATCCGCCTGTCTCGGCCTCCCAAAGTGCTGGGATTACAGGCGTGAGCCACCATCTTCGGTCCTGTTTTTGATTTCATGTGTTTGAATCTTCTCTCCTTTTCTCTTATTTAGTTTATTCAAAAGTTTGATTTTGTTTACCTTTTCAAAAAAACCAACTTTTTGTTTATCTTCTGTAATTGTTCCTTAGTCTCAATTACATTTATTTCTGCTTTGATCTGTATTATTTCTTGCCTTCTAGTAATTTTGGGTTTGATTTATTCTTGCTTTTCTAGTTCTTGAGGTATATCTTTAGTTTATTTAAAGTATCACATAATTTAAAGTATTTCTACTTTGTTGATACAGACATTTATTGCCATAAACTTCCCTCTTAGTTCTGCTTTATCTGTATCTCATTGACTTTGGTATGCTGTTTTTTCATTTTCATTTGTTTCAGAAATTTAAAATTTTTCTTCATAATTTCTTTACTAACTCATTGGTCATTTCAGAGCATGTGGTTTAATTTCCATGTGTCTGTGTAGTTTCTGAGGTTCCTCTTGTTATTAATTTAATGTTTTATTCTAGTGTATTCAGAAAAGTTACTTGATATGATTTCTAATTTTTTTTATTTGTTGAGAACTGTTTCGTGGGCCAAGATGTGGTCTATTCAGGAGAATTATTTATGTGCTGCTGAAAATAATGTGTATTCTGCCATAACTGGGGAAAATTTCTGTTAATGTCAATTAGCCCTATTTGGTCTAGTGTATAGATATTTATTTGTTGATTTATGCCTGGATGATCTGTTTATTACTGAGAGTGGGGTGTCGAAGTTCTCTGCTGCTATGCTATGGTAGTATTTATTTCCCTTTAGATTTGTTAATGTTTGCTTCATAGACTTGAGTGATACAGGGTTGGGTGCATAGATACTTATAACTATATATTCTTTCTGAACTTACCACTTTATCATTATATAGTGATCTTTTGAGCTAATTTTTTATATCTTGTAGATGTTTGTTCCATTTCATTCTTTTTTCTTTTTTCCTCTGACTGTATATTTTCAAATAGCCTATCTTTGAGCTCAGAGCTCACTGATTTTTTCCTCTGCTTGATCAATTCTACTGTTAAGAGTTGGTAATGGGCCAGACGCGGTTGCTCAAGCCTGTAATCCCAGCACTTTGGGCGGCCGAGATGGGCGGATCATGAGGTCAGGAGATCGAGACCATCTTGGCTAACACGGTGAAACCCCGTCTCTACTAAAAAATACAAAAACTAGCCCGGTGAGGTGGTGGGCGCCTGTAGTCCCAGCTACTTGGGAGGCTGAGGCAGGAGAATGGTGTAAACCCGGGAGGTGGAGCTTGCAGTGAGCTGAGATCTGGCCACTGCACTCCAGCCTGGGCGACAGAGCGAGACTCTGTCTCAAAAATAAAAAGAGTTGCTAATGAATTTTGCAGTTCAGCAAATATATTTCTCAGTTCCAATATATGTCTTTTTTATATTTCAATCTCTTTGTTAAATGTCTCTGATAAATATCTGACTTGCTTTTGTGTGTTATCTTGGAGATTACTGGGTTTTCTTAAAACTGCTATTTTGAATTTTTGGTTAGAGAACTCACATACTGCCATACTGTTGGTATCCATCACTGGTTGCTTGCTGTTTGTTTGTTTGGGGAGTGATGGTTCCTGGCTTGGTATTGTTTCTTGTAGATGTATGTCTATGTCTTTCCATTGAAAGTTTAGTTATTTATTCCAATCTTCTCTGTCTGGTTTTTGTTCTTGTTTTATTTTTTGACATGATCGCTTAGAGATTCATCGTAATTTAAAAATTTCTTTCCAGCTTAGTTTCTGCCCCCTTTTAAGCACTAGATGACTTCATAAGCCCAGGTTTGTCTCAGCTCTAGTAACAGATCAGAACTCTGCCCATCCCAAATGAACAGATCTCAAAGGGGATATCCCTGCAACGTGTGACTGCAGCCTAGGAGTTTGTGTCCAGAAGACCCACGAAGTGTACCTCCCCAGTGTGCGGTTGCCGAACAGCCACTCTGATTCGGCATCGCCTTTGGCTTTCCTCTTTGTTTACTGAGCTCCACATTAGATGGTGTTATGCTTTTTACTTCAGTCATCAAATATGACTTAAGACGTTCATGAGAAATAAGATAATCTAGCATATATATCCTTATTGTTACATATTTAATTGTCCTTTTTTTTAAATTCTCAGCTTTACTCTTTTATATTTTTCTATTTGTTGAGAGTTTTGTAACCCCTTTTAAAGAGTAGGCATTATTTTACCCTTAACTGAGAATGCCTTTATTTCGCTTTCATTTCTTAAGGATATTTTTGTTAGATATAGAATTCATGGGTAACAGATCTCTTTCTTCACACCTAAAAAATGCCAATTATTTCTGGCCTCCATGCTGTAAGAAAAGTTTATTATCATACAAATCAAAATTGCCAGATAGGTGATGTGGTTACTTATTTACCTTTCTCTTTAGTTTTTAGCAGTTTGATTATAACGTGGTAAATTTTGGGGAGCGTAATGTATTTGGAGTTTGCTCAGCTTCTTGAATCTGTAGGTACATGTCTTTTGCCAAATATGGGTTTTTTCCAGCTATTTTTGAACACGTATTTCAGCCATGCATTCTTTCTCTTCTTTTTTAGAATTCTGATATCATGAAGGTAAGAGCTTTTATTTCTGACGACCATAAAACTTTGTTCATTCTTTTCTTTAAAGTATACTTTCTCTCTGTTGTTTGAATTGAGTGAAATCTTTTGATCAGTTCTCAATTTCAGTGATTCTGTAACCAACACTCTATTATGGAGCTCACCCAGCAGACTTTTTTTTTTTCCTCTTTATTTCTTTTATGTTCTTTCAGTTCTGTAAGTTCTGTTTATTTTCTTGTAACTTTTATTTCTTTGCTGAGATTTTTAAAACTTATTTGCTTCAAATTCACAATTATCATTGAAGCAATATTATGGTACCTGCTTTGGAATATTTGAGATATACATGCTAAAATATTTATGGATTAAATAACATTATATATGGAATTGGCTCCACAATAATTTGAGGGAGTGTGGGAGTGGGATGGATATAAATAAAATTAGCCCAAAGTTTACAATTGTTAATGCTAGGTTATTAGTACACGGCCATATTTTATCATATGGTCTCCAAAATTGGTGGGTTCTTGGTCTCACTGACTTCAAGAATGAAGCCACAGACTCTCACAGTGAATGTTACAGTTCTTAGTGTGTCGGCAGTTTGTTCCTTCTGAGGTTAGGAGGTGTTTGGAGTTTCTTCCTTCTGGTGGGTTGGTGGTCTCCCTGGCTTCAGGAGTGAAGCTGCAGCTCTTCATGGTGAGTGTTAACAGCTCTTAACGCAGCGCATCTGGAGTTGTCCATTTCTCCCGGTGGGTTCATGATCTAGCTGGTTTCCACAGGGAAGCTGCAGACCTTTGTGGTGAGCTCATTAAGACAGTGCAGACCCAAAGAGTGAGCACCAGCAAGATTTACTTCAAAAACCAAAAGAACAAAGCTTCCGCATTCTGGAAAAGGACCCACGAAGGTTGCCTGCTTTTATTCCCTTATCGGACCCCACCCACATCCTGCTGGTTGGTCCATTTTACAGAGAACTGATTGGTCCATTTTACAGAGAACTGATTGGTCCATTTTGACACAGTGCTGACTGGTGTGTTTACAATCCCTGAGCTAGACACAGAGTGCTGATTGGTGCATTTACAATCCTCTACCTAGACATAAAAGTTCTCCAAGTCCCCATCCTACTCAGGAGCCCAGCTGACTTCCCCAGGGCTGCAGGCAAAGTTTCCCGCCAGTCCAGCACCAGGCATCTGCACTCCTCAGTCCTGGGGAGGTTGATGGGATGGGGTGCTGCGGGGTAGGGGGCAGCGGCCGTCAGAGAGGCTCCAGGCCACAAGGGAGCCTACCGTGTCGGGGCTAGGGCATGGCGGGCTGCAGGTCCTGAGGCCTGGCGAGAATTCCAGCATGGCGCCGGCAGGCCGGCAGTACTGGGGGACCCAGTGCACCCTTGGCAGCCTCTGGCCGGGGCGCTAAGCCCCTCGCTCCCCGGGGCAGGCGGTGCACGCTGGCCGCTCCGAGTGTGGGACCACCAAGCCTGCTCCCGCCCAGAATTCGCGCTGGCTCCTGAACGGCTTGCATAGCCCCGGTCCCCGCCTGCACGTCTCCCTCCAAACCTCCCCGCAAGCAGAGGGGGAGTTGGCTCCGGCCTCAGCCAGCCCAGAGAGGAGCTCCCACAGTGCAGTGGCAGGCTGAAGGGCTCCACAAGCCTCACCAGAGCGGACACCAAGGCCGAGGAGGCTCTGAGAGTGAGCGAGGGCCGCCAGCACCTTGTCACCTCTCTATATTATTGTCTCCACGTTTGTAAGCATTTAAAATTTTTCATGGTAGGAAATGATGGGGAAGACTCTGAAATACACATTGTCCTAGTAGAAAGTATTATTTTTTATTCTTACAAATATTATATATAATTGTTGTAAAGATTTGTGGATACCATAAAAGAAGTTGGTCTTACTTTTATCTATTTCTCCTTTTTTATTAGAGGGAGAAATCACATGCAAATAAACAATGAACTCTACATTTAAAAATACAGCTTTTGACCTAGTGCTAATTGGAAGGGGACTTCATCTAGCCCTAAAAAGTAATTTTTATAATAAATATCTGCTGTATTTTGCTCATCTGGGATTCAGTGTCCCTAGGGAATCAAGATCTTAAATTCAAAACATGAACATCTCTTAGAAATAAAATAACATCATGTTTATGCATTACATATATAAATCTGTGTGGGTATATATGTAAAAATGCATGTATACTTTAAATAAAAATATCTTTGTAACCGAGCAGTAGATTTTATATGGAGAATTTGTCTTTATATTCTCCCAGTTTCATCTTTCTTTTTCTTTTATTAATTGGTACATTCAATGTTACTTTGATACATGTAGACAGTTGGCATAGAGGAACCATCATTTTCAATACAAACTGGGGATACTCTTGTCTTTGTAAATTAAGTATGATCTGTCAACTTCTATATATTTCTTTTGTGTTTGTGACAAGACATCAGAAATCAGAAAAATCATGGTATAATACTTCCCTTATAAAAGATGTTTTTACTCTTTTACATATTTGTATCCATTTTTAATCTTCATGTTACATACTTTCTATAAATATTTAATTCTTGGTTATAGAAAGCTGTATTCTAATATTAGTATTGATGGGAGAGAAAGATATCCTTTCACATTACTATTCTGCAAGTGAGTGATGAAGTAATTGTTAGATCGCAAGCTTCAGCTATTCTACCGTATGTACAATGGCTAGGTGAAGTATTGCATCCTCATGCCTGAAACAAGGTACTTCTCCAGAGAGAAATACCTTGGAAGGGAGGATGCTCTTCCTCCTGGTGTTTGCCAGCCCAGCTCCAGGGACAGAAAGATACTGTGTTCAAACAAAACAGAGGTCATACAGCAATGAGTGAAGTTCATGCAAAGGTCAGTAAAGAAAACTTGCTCTGGGATAAATTAATCAAAGGATCTTCAGGGAAGGTTATTTTAGACTCAACCTGACTATCTACACCCCAGCACTATAAGCAAGTAGTGCTTTCCCGCTTAAAACATCGAGTGCTTGTATTTATACATGTTCAAAATAACCTAGCCTAAGTGAAGTGTTCTTGAAAATAAATTTAAACTTCCTCATTAAAATCCTAAATTTGCTCATCTATCTTGCTCAAGAGGGAATTTTAGCTGCCTTATGTTAGAAATTATAGATGAGAGATTATATTAGTGAGCACATTTCTAAAAATACCTTTTGAGTACACATATAGCTTATTAAAAAGTGAATGGAATGAAATTAAGTACCATGCTGCAACTATTATATTTTATACTGTGTGAAAAAACAAACTATAGCAAATTTATATTTAAACCTCTAAGATAATAAGACAACAAATAACTTACGCTTAGAGTTCTCTAAAAGTGATCATTATCAGAAAATTCTTAAAAACTAGTGCAGAAAACAACGTATTAAAAACACAGTAAGACACAGTGCCAAGTGATAAATCTTAGTACCATTTCTGACACGGTAATTTTGCAAAAATCTTATAACAGTTCTACATGGTTTTTTAAATATTCTTCTTATATATCAAATAGTTAATAAGACTTTCTCATATCACTGAAATATTGTATTAATTATGGTTGTACTTGTAGGTTATGTCAGTAACAACAAATCAATAGTAACACAACTCCTACCTTAAAACATTATCGATGAATAAATCAAGCTGTATTCAGTCAAAGATGAGTGCTTTCACTTTTCTAAGCAATGATTTCATTCACCAATACCTTGTTTTGTGTTCAGTGTAGGAATTGGATAGGCAGTTCCTGTTCAATCTCCTTTTAATGATTGTTGATAGAGCAGACAGAGGGGGTCTCAGAAAGCTGAATATGTCCTTGAATTCTAGCTCCATTTTTGGTCTCTAAATGCATTACTATGCCCTCATTCATTGGATTTGTTAATGATCTTTGAGAGGAAAAATAGCATTTCATTGCACAACAACAAAAAATCAAGGCACAGAATACAAGTGTGTGCATGGTAAAGAGACTCAGATCACTATGATACCACACTCATTCATTTTCATTTCCGGCAAGACTAGACTCTACATTTATTTTTGATCAAAGAAATAAAAACAATAATGAGAACTTATGCACATATCATTTATACAGCTGGGTTTGTTTTAAGACTTTTTAACCTCCAGCTTGTTATGTATGTCTGCAAACTGACTGGCAAGGGATAAAGCAAGTATGGCAAGATAAATTCAAACACTCTGCTCCTTCCTGGAGATCTTTGTAAACAAAATGAATATCTGTAGAAAAATATTGAATTCTTGTGTACTTAAATTCAGAACTTCAGAGATACTCAATAACGTATTCTGAACTCAGTAAGAAAAACTGCTAATGCTATTAGAATAGATAAAATTTACATTTTGTTTTAAATGCATTTGAGTATTTGTTTGTACCCTCTACCTAGATACCTATTTGTTTCTGTATTCAAGATACCATATTTTTGAAATAAGGATAATGATTTTTCTATAGGGACACATTGCCGTAACACATTCTTAAATAATGACTACTGGAAAGACAGGTATTTAGTTGCCAGTCCTTAAATGGAGGGTCTATTAGAGATAGATATAGATAGGTAGATAAATAGATATAGAGATACATAATAATTATAATAGCTATTATATATTGTAATACATGTGTGCATGTGTGTGTCATGCTATTAAGCATCCATGTTCTAAGATTACCTAGAATGTAGTAACTCAGCTAGTGAACCTAAAATTAAAATGTCTAATATTTGTAGGAAATTAAACATTCTGCAGTTTTCTTCTTGTGGAGTTTTGTTATTGACAGGTTTCTTACTGAACGACATCAATGAATTATGATTTAGTTATTTTTAACTTTACAACATCTTCAGGTAGCAAAAGGGAATTAATATTGTGTTTGCTTTAATTTTATGCTTGCATTTATTAGCACGTTGGATGTCACATGTTTTTACAATTATTAAAAATAAAACTATTCTGCTTAAAGTGCTTCTGCTGCCACTTTTCTTGGGTGCCTTCTTGTTTTTAAATTACTAATTGATCTCTTGCTTTTGTGTACTCAGAATATTCAGAATGTATTACCTAATAAATTTACATAAGATGCTCACATATGATAAACTGTATCTTATATATCAATATAGAAGCACATAAAAATATAATTCTTACCTTTTTAAGTCTGGAGATTTGGATATATTTCAGAATATATCTTGTCTAAGAATTCAAAAGCTAATTATTATGTAAAATTGAATTGTGTTTCACAACCAATCTTATGTTATCATAAATCGCTTAAAGAGAGTTCTTTAACTTCATGAAGAGAGAAGGTCAAATGTATCATAAGATGATTTTAAAAATAGGCTTAAAATGAGGCAGCACAACAGTGTGATATGTTTTACATTAGAACAGTAATTACGCAACATTGTTTTAATCTCACACACACACAAATTCCTCTATTGCCTCTGCGTTGGCTGACAGATGCCACATGGAATGTTGTATGTTTTTTGTGATATAAATTATACCTGTATCTTCAGGGTGGATTAAAATATCATGTAAATAATTATTGTACACACACTCAAAGCCTTGAACTGTCTACATGCCGTTGAATGATCTATCGTGTGCCTTTGGCCCTTTAGTCTTGGTAGATCTTAATCTTCTTACCACTAAAATTTAAAAAACTATATATCATAAAATAATTGACACATGGTATCCATCACATATAGTGCTTAGTATAGTATATATCAATACATATTAATTATAATTAATACAAATCATACTATTTATTATAAATTATTTTATGTCATTTTCTAGACCTTTTATTTTCAAAAGCCATTCTATTTTATTGGTATCAAAAATAGTGGCCTAAAATCTCTTTTCGTGAAAAATCTTCTTTAAGCCAATGTCAAAGATTTCAAACATAGTTGGAATGCCATTGTATTCAATTATTGTGGAAGGAGTCACACAGATGTGGTGGGAGCCAAAAATCAACTATACTGACAAACGTCATTAACACTAATTTGCTTTCTGCCACTGATTTGCTTGCTGCTCCTTGCCTAACACTTTCCAATTCATTCTAGGCATTCTCTATGATGCTATTTTGCACTTTATTTTCTGCTTTGTCTCCCAGCCTAAAATGATGCTCCTCAAAATTAACAATTACTACTTTTTCAGGAGCAATCAAAATGATAAGAATAACTGAGCTTAAATTTCACATGACAATATAGATGTTTTACCCTTTAAGTATAAATAAATGTTCCTGGTTTACTAGATCTTAGAAAAACACAATTAACATTTTTAAACTTTTAAGTAATAATTTGCATAAAACAAATTCAATGATTCATTTCTTAAAATCAATAGAGCACTAAACCTAGGGAAAAAAAGATACAGCTCCCATTCTTCGAATTTACTGCATATTAGATTAAACATATCAAATTCTCCAACCCAAAATTTGGCAAAAATATTAACCTTTTTCCGATTAAATTATTTTTACAAGGAAATAATGTGTTATCTTTGGTTTTCTTTACTTTCTCCAAATAAACAAACAAACATATAAAACAACAAGACAATCCATATTTTATTGTATCTTAAATGGGCCACTTAATTATTCAAAACTTAATTATTTGATGTATCAAATACATTATATTACAATTTGGAAATGGGAAGCTAAAAGATCAATTTTAGAGCTTTACATCTCTAGGCATAGGTTACTGTAAATTAAGACAGCCTGGGCTTACCTTGAAATAAAATCTCAGGAATAAGTCTAGAGCAGTTGCCAGACTTTAAGGTTATATTTTCTTTGCAGGGTAGCATGTTCCTTGAGAACTGCTGACTTTAAATCTTTAAAAGACAAAGCGCAAGCCCATGGTGTCTTATATTAATCTTTATTATTAGTGTTTTTCACACATTCAACGATATTAAAAGGCATTTACAGCATGACAGAATGAGGAACTCCATCAACCCACACTCCAGCACAAATGGTGAAAATTACTTAAAAACAATTATTTAAAGTCTCAGGAAGTGATATGAGGGACATATAGACAAGTTATTTATGGAAGAAAATCTACTAGCATTTTGTAGAACAGTGAGAATTGAGGTATTTGAACTGAGAGTTAATTCCGACTCATCCTTTTATATTGAGCAGAATAGAAACATCACTCTGAACCGGGAGTTCCCTGACTCCCCTCGGAGGACATGCAACAGGATTATGACTTGTCTATTAAGTCACTGCTGCTGCTCAAACCCCTTACAGGAGGTGGAGCATACAGACGGGCAGGTGCAGGAGCTGGAGTGAACACCCCTAGACTTCAGCCCCATGGTAGCATCAAGGTGTGAGAGCTTGTGACTCCCGAAGCCCAAATGGGCATGTGTTACAGTTCAGCCTTTTAGCGTTGCCATCCACCGACGGCTTAAGTATTAACCAGCTCAGTGGACCCTTTTTTGAAAGGGCAGAGGGCCAGTGTGACAGCTGTCTGTGTCCCGAGCTCTTGTCCAGCGTTCCAGAAGAATCTGTTACACGGACTTGAAGGATGAATGCGGGTGTTTTATTGAGTGGTGGAGGAGACTCTCAGCAGGTTAGATGGGAAGCTGGAAGAGGGATGGAGTGGGAAGATGATCTTCTGCTGGAGTTTGAATGCTCAGCAGCCAAGCTCCTCTCTGACCATCCCCCGCCAAAGTCCACTTGGTGTTCAGATGCCCCTTCTCTTCTCTCTGCCACACCGTTCTTCTCTTCTGTTGATATGCTCATCTCCTTGTCTACTTCTGGAGCCTGGCATCCGGGATTTATGTGGGTACAGGATGGGGGCATGCCAGGCCAAAGGCAGCTTTTGGGCTTGAAAACAGGAATGCCTGTCCTCGTTTTAGGGCTGCAGGTATCCAGGCTTGAGGGTGGGGCCTGTGCTGAGGAACCACTCTCTTCTACCCAGTAATTCTTTGTCTCCTGTCTGTATCAACTCCAAATGGGTGCAGCCAAAATAAAGGGCTACCTCTTCCCCTAGCTTCCCGTTAGAGTATTATTTTCCTTGGAAAGACAGGACATGAGCACTTTTCATCCTGAACCCAGCTATATGTTACTGAGACTATGAGTTTAGCCAAATGATGGTGGCTTCTGCCATTCATTCTAAATCACGAGATGTAACGTCTACCTTGGGCATGGTACTGCTGAGATCCTGGGGCCCTGAACAACCTTGCTTTTGTTCCTAAGGTAGTGATTCCATATCAGAAGAGTTAGCAGGAATATCTAAGGCTACTTTCCCTGTCCTACACCATGGAACACTCAGTTACTAAAGCAAGGTGTCACTCAGAGTGAAGAACACTACTGTCTCCATATCAAACTCCAGAGATGTGGGTCAGAGATTTTGCCTGAAGGCTGGGGAGAAGCAAGTCATAGAACACATAGCTCTTAATCTTCTCTCAAAGTAATTATTTTTACATGCAATAGAATGTCTAAGAGTGCTCTCAAAAGCAGTAGAGGTTTTAGTGAAAGGATATTGGGAAGAGATTACTGGATTCGTTTGACGTAGACAAAACTTTATGCCAGATACTTTGAGAGAACCAGAAAAAGAAATAAGTGAGAGGAGCCCACTTGGGATCAGAAAAAATAAAATCTCAAACAGTGATCTCACAAATTATCCTTTCCAAGGAGCCTGAATTTGATTGGCTTTGTCTATGAATCAATTTATGATTCAGAATATTGCTGAAAAATATAGAGCAACCAACTGGCAATTACTGGAACAGAACAGCAGAACAAGGTCAAGGAAAGAGTTCAAAGAGAGCTCTGTCAAAACCACTGTCATATCAGAATGACTATAAGATAACCAAGGCTATGCCCTATATTACTTTGCTAGAGCTGTCATAACAACGTAACACAAACTGAAACAACAGAAATTTATTGCATTGCAGCTCTGGAAGCTAGAAGTTCAAAATCAAAGTGTTAGCAATGTTGTCTCCTTTGAGGTTTGTTAATGAGAATGTATTCCATGCTTCTCATCTAATTTTTGTGGTTTTTCTGGCCATTTTTACCTTTCTTGTCATGTAGAAGCATCACCACAATCCCTGTCTTTATCTTCTTGTGGTTTTCTCCTGGTATGTGTGTCTGTCTCCAGATTTCCAGATTTCCTTTTTTTTTTTTTTTTTTTTTTTTTGAGAGAGAATCTTGCTCTGTTGCCCAGACTCGAGTGCAATGGCGCAATCTCAGCTCACTGAAACCTCCACCTCCTGGGTTCAAGCAATTCTTCTGCCTCAGCCTCCTGAGTAGCTAGGATTACAGGTGCCCACCACCAGGTCTGGTTAATTTTTTTGTATTTTTTTGTAGAGACGGGATTCCATTGTGTTGGTCAGGCTGGTCTCAAATTCCTGACCTCCGGTGATCCACCCGCCTCAGCCTTCCATAGTGCTGGGATTACAGGTGTGAACCAACATGCTCAGCCGATTTCTCTTTTTATAAGGACATTGGACACACTGGATTAGAAGCCCATTCTACTCCATTATTACCTCATCCTAACCTAAATATTACATCAGCAATGACTATATTTCCAAATAAAGTCACATTCTGAGGCACTGGAGGTTAGTACATGAGCATATACATTTTGAGGGGACACGATTCAATCCATAACTGCCCTAATGAGGCATAACAGGCATAACATCAGAGGTTTAAATGGGGAGAAGAGTAGGTGCCACTAAAAACCCTCAGCTAGTAATAAATAAGCAATGAGCAAATACAGATAAGCCTGGGAGAAGGTTACTCAGAGTTGCTATAATGTATTCTGTAAAATGTTCACTTTCCAAAGATCACAAGAAATATATAATGAGACGTGCAAAAAACAAAAAACAAAAAAAACAAAAAAACAACAACAAAAATGACAGACAACAAAAGCTGCCTGTGAGAGTAAACAGATGTCAGATTTAACAGTAATAGACTTCTAAACACCATTATAAATGTGTTTAAAGAATGAAAGAAAAGCATGGTTAAAGAATTCAAGGAAGATATGATGACAATATCTAATCAAATAGAAATTATCAATAGAGCAATCGAAATTATGAAACAGAAGTAAAAATTCTGGACTAGAAAAGTATGATAATTGAGTGAAAAAATGTAGAAAGACAGCTCAACAGTAGAGTTGAACTGGCAGAGGAAATAATTAGCAAATTTGAAGTTAAACTGATAGAGGTTATACAATCTCAATAACAAAGAGAAAAATTAATAAAGAAATGAACAAAGCACATCTGGGAAATGTGGACATTATTCATCCCATTAGTATAAGCATAATGGGAGTACTAGAAGGAGAAGAGAAAGAAAAGAACACATAAAATATTTTAAAACTCAATTAAAAACTTCCCACAGTTATTGAAAAACAATAATCTACAGATCTTTGGAGCTCAACAAACTCCGAGTAGAGTAAAATGCAAAGTGATCCACAAACGTATCATAGTAAAAATGCTGAAAGACAAGGACAAAAACAAATTTGTTTTGTTTTTTTTTTTGAGACGCAGTTTCCCCTTGTTGCCCAGGCTGGAGTGCAATGGCGCGATCTCGGCTCACCACAACCTCTGCCTCCCAGGTTCAAGCAATTCTCCTGCCTCAGCCTCCCTGAGTATCTGGGATTACAGGAATGCACCACCATGCCTGGCTAATTTTGTATTTTTAGAAGAGATGGGGTTTCTCCATGTTTGTCAGGCTGGTCTTGAACTCCCGACCTCAGGTGATCCACCCACCTTGGCCTCCAAAAGTGCTGGGATTACAGGCGTGAGCCACCGCGCCTGGCCAAGCTCTTGAAAGCACCAAGAGAAGAAAAGAAAAGCCCAAAATCAGAACTCGTCCCTTACAGGAAACTCCAGTAAGAGTATCAACTACTTCTCATTAGAAACAAGGGAAGCTTAAGGCAGTGCAATAGCATATCATATAGGAAGTAGTCATAGACACAGTCAACCAAAAGTCTGAAGCTGTATTTCAAAAATGAAAGTGAAATAGAAATATTACCAGATAATCACAAACTGAGAAAACTTGTTTCTAAAATAGACACCTTACAAGAATCACTAAAAAAAATTTTCTCAGGCTGTTAGCCCAGACAGGAATTTAGATCCATATACTCACACACACAAAAAAACAAAGAACCTTAGTAAAGGGAAGTACATAATTATAAAAGACAGTGTGAATGCATATTTCTTCTGTCTTTGCTAAATTGATTTTAAAATGAATTGCCTAAAACAATATGTACTCAAGAAGAAATAGATAATCTGAATTAACCTATATTAAATGAAGGCTTTTAATTAATAATCAAAACACTACCCACAAAGAAAGCTCAGGCCTAGTTGACTACACTGCTGAATTACAACAAACATTTAAAAAAGAATTAATACCAAATCTTCACAGGCTCTTCTAGAAAGTTGAATAGAAGGGAGTACTTCCTAGCTCATTCGATGAATTCAGAATTACCCTGACACCAAAATTAGATAAAGACCTCACAAGAAAAGAAAAATCACAGGCCCATTTTAAAATTACTTATTTTTCTTGCTATGGGTTTATGTGAGTTCCTAATATATTTCAGATATTAATTTCTTATCAGATATATGTTAACAAAAGAAGAACAGCTATACTCTGAAAATTATAAAGCATTATTCAAAAATTAAAGACCTAAATGAATTTTTAAAATCCAATGTTTATGGACCAGAAAACTTAATATTGTTAAGATACTAATATTCCTCAATTTGATCTGCAGATTTAACTAAATCTCTGTCAGAATTCCAACTGATTGATTGGTGGAAATGGACAAATTGATTCTAAAATTTATATGAAATTGCAAGGGACCCAAAATAAACAAATTTTTAAGAGAACATAATAGGACGACTTACACTTCCGGATTTCAAAACTTACTATGCAGCAACAGTAATCAAGACAGTGTGGTAATGTCATGAGGACAGACATATAGTTCAAAGGAATAGAATTGAGACTCTAGAAATAAACCCATGTGTCTATGGTCAACTGATTTTCTGAAAGAGTGCCAAATTCATTCAATGGAGAAAAAGTCTTTCAACAAGTGATACGGGCCACTCATTTGTTTCTAATAAAAACAAACAAACAAGTAAACAAAACAAACAAAAAACAAGTTGTACTAAGAAAACTGAATAGCCACATGCAAAATGATAAAATTATACCCTTACCTCCTATTGTATACAAAAATTAACTGAAAATAAACCTATGACCTACATATTAAGAGCTAAGCAATAGCACTCTTAGAAGAAATACAGAGAAAAATTTCCCTGACCTTAGATTTGGCAGTGCATTCTTAGAAATTAAAAACAAAAAACAAAAAACAAAAAAAACATGAGAAACCAATAAAAAGTATAGGTAAATTGAACTTTATCAAAATAAATTAAAAAAAAACTGGTGTTTCAACAGACATTATTTTCCCTTAGCTTTTATTTTGACTTCAGGGATACATGTGCAGGTTTATTATATAGGTAAACTTGTGTCATGAGGGTTTGGTATACAGATTATTTCATCACTCAGGTATTAAGCCTAGTACTCATTATTTATTTTTCCTGATCCTCACCGTCCTCCCAACCTCCACCCTCTGAGGGGCCCCAGTGTGTGTTGTTCCCCTCTATGTGTCCGTGTGTTCTCATAATTTAGCTCCCATTTATAAACAAGAGCATGCAGTATTTAGTTTTCTGTTCCTGTGTTAGTTTGTTAAGAATAATGGCCTCTAGCACCATCCATGTCCTTGCAAAGGACATGATCTCATTCTTTTTAGGGCTGCATAGTATTCCATTCAACAGACATTATTAAGAAAGGGAGAAGGCAACCCGCAGAATGAGAAAATATTTGCAAATCATATATCTGATCTGAAAGTTTTATCTATTATTAAAAACTATTACAACTCAATAAATAAAAAAGTCAAAAATCTCATGAAAATTGGGTAAAAGATCAAAACAGAAATTTCCCCGTGGAAGATATATGAAAGCCAATAAGCACCTGCAAGTATTTCATGTCATTAATCATCAGGGAACTTCAAATCCAAACCACAGTGGAATAGCTCTTTCCACCCATTAGAATGATATGTACATCGGAGAATTGAAAACATATGTCCAAGCAAAAACTTGTACTTGGATGTTTTTAGCAGCATTATTCACAATAGTGAAAAGATGGGAACAACCCAAATAAATATTTATCAGTTGATCAAGGAATGTAAAAAATATGGTATATCCTTACAATGGAATAACAATATATGCTATAGCATGAATGGAGCTTGAAACATCATACCGTGTGGAAGAAACCAGTCACAAAATAACACATATTACCTGATGTCGTTTATATTCAGTGTCCAGAGTAGGCAAATTTATGAGACAGAATTCATATTAGTGTTTGCTTAGGTTTGGGGAGCTAGAGTAATGTTGAATAAAGTGTGTGGGGTTTCTTTTTGAGGTGACGAAATTATTCAATAACTGACTGAAGATAGTTGTGCATAATTGTGAAAACACTAAAAAAATTGAATTGCAGACATTAAATCGATGAATAGCATGGCATGTGATCTGCATCTAAATATAAACGTTTGTAGAAAGAAAATGAAAAAAATAACTTTTTTGATAGACTCATTGATAGGCCTATAACCATAGTTAACCACTTATATTTATCTACATTGGATGTTAATTTTTTTCTTATAATAGAAACCCTATTTATGATATATTTTCAATTCCCATCACTTCCACTCTGTCAAGCACAATATCTGCATAAATTACATCTTCAAATATACATGGCACTAGTATTATTGTGTATTTGTTAGGAATGTAGTTAGGACATGGGACTTATATGTCTAATATCCTACAAAACATTTGGTTGGTGCAAGAGTAATTGCTTTTTTTGCATTACTTTTAACAGGATCAACTGTGGTTCTAGTTGTGTCTTTGCTATTTACCATTTGTTAACTTTGGAATGTCATTTATCACTTCTAAGACATAATTTCATATCTATAAACTTGACACCATGTATGTATCTTACCACCTTGTTTTATTTTAGAGATGAATGGGACAGTATATGTTTAAGGATTCACCTTGGGCTATTTGATAATAAACATTAACTGTCTACCCATATTAAAGATGTCATAGCCGTCTTTTTGCACAGATTGGATAGATAGGGATCCATAAGAAGGATGATTTTGTATTTGATAACCTGCTTTTATTAGTGTAAATATAAGATGATCTTTTTAAAAAGTTCTTTATCTCCCAGCTACTCAGGAAACTAAGGCAGGAGAATCTCTTGAGCCCGGAGGTGGAGGTTGCAGCGAGCAGAGATGGCACCACTGCACTCCTGCCTGGGCGACAGAGCGAGACTCTGTCTCAAACAAACAACAACAAAAAAAATCCATGAGATATTATAACTCAAATAACTATGAATTACAATAGAAACATTTTTTTGGTTTTTACAAAATTAGAATAAGTAACTTGGTTTATTCTCACAATTATGATTAATCTGTTGTGTGACTGCCGTAATGATTAGTCATTATGTTTCAGTTTTCTGAATAGTAAACTCTGAGCAACTGAATATAATTGAAACAAAAAATAAAAATTTATGACTAAGTGATCATTTTCTAAAAGTATATATTCTCATATAAAGTTTAAACATTATTTTATAAATATTAGATTTTTGTTTCTGTTGTTATGAGAAAAGTGTTTCCTTAATCTAGTAACTTTCCTTAATGTAGTAAAATCAAGTAATTTTACTCCCACTTCAGAAAATAAATGTATGTATATTTGCTATTTCCCTGACAGTAATGCAAAATCTTTGTAAAATCTCAGTAATTTGTAGGCATTGAGGATCAAGTCAGGCTGAACTACAGGGAGAAAACATCAATTATTTCTAAGCATAGTTGTACCTGCAGTGATGAATAAACGTGGGTCTGGAGTACTTAAAAATGAGTACATTGTATTTCACAGATTAACTATTTTTTGATTTTGTAACTTTATATTGATTGACTTAGAAAGCTTTGTTCTTCTTATATTGTAGAAAGGTGAACTTTATTCTAGCACATGTTAAATAATCACAATCAAGCAGATGCTATATTTTTGATGTTTATTTGGCTAGCATTGAATTAGGATTCCTTTAGTTTCAAATTTTAACACATATCGCTGTAAACTGCTTCAATACAGTAGGAGGGCAATTGTGTTTTATTACACACCTCTTGACTTCTTGTCTCAGTTGTCTCTCCTCCTCTCAGTAAATGTTAGTTGATGGTAATTCCACCATTACAGCCCTCTCAATGGCAACATTCTTTATCCTGTAATATTAATGGGGCACATAACTATGACACATAACTCAGACTTTTTATTTCAGCAATTTTCTATCCTATTTACTTTAACTGGCACCCCTAGAGTTACAGTGCTTTATTGGCTTAGTTTAAATGTGCTATTGTTACTTATGGGTTAAGCAGGTAGGCTTGATTGCATTAATAAAAATTGATAAGTAGGCAGGTTATCCTTCCTAATTTATTTCCATGGCAACAGACAAGCAAACCTGCCTTGTTTCTCAGGAGCAGAATGCTAATACTCAAATGTGCCTCTACTCAGATGAATATATAACAGAGTTTACTAATATAAATGTCTTGACATTGTGTGTTTTACTGAAGAAAAATACACATTAATTCTGCATCTAAGTTCCATGATGGATATGCTCAGGAGAATGAAAAAATGAGAATGTTCCCTCGAAACATCACAATTGTTCATTAAAGTAATGTATTTTAAATAGTGTGTACACTGAACAATTTAATTCTCTGGCATTCACATTGTTTATTTCAGGAGGTGCTTTTATTACAGAAAAATGGCTTAATGCACAGTTATTTTGACATCTCAGGAAATAATGGGTCCCACACAAGAGTTCAATTAAGCAATAATCCCTGGGAAAATGGTCATTACTAGCAGTTAATGATTGGTTTGTTAGTTAATGGCCCAAGGTAAAGCTGAGGGCGGTTAAGACTCTTAACAAACGAATTGTGAATTGTAGCAATGGCTTGTGAATTGTAGTAGTGAAGGATTTTAAAGGTTTTTTCCCCTGGTTATAAACCACCTTTAATGGTTTATGATAGCAATAATGTGCTTTTTAAGATTGATTTTAACGTTGGACAGTCTGAATTACCTGATATTTCTAGTAAACTGACAGTTGATTTTCTACTGATACTTCTAGTGCTATAAATTTGTCGGTGTGGTGTCTTTTTAGAATATAGGTACTTATACCCATATATTGTTCATGTGTTCAAAATGGATGCAATGTTAAGCTAAATACAAATAGCATGCTTCTTTAGTGGTTTTCTAGGTTACAAATATTACATGCATTCCTAGTAGTGATAATTGTATATTTTCTTTAGGTTTTGTGGCTGGCAAGTTTTGACCTGTGATATTAGTTTAACTTTATCTTGAAATGAGATCACCCACAGAGTTTTTCCTTGAAAAGCTTTAAGATTACAGAAAGGGCTCTTGCATTTCCCATACTCCCACAGCTCCCAAAGGAAGAAAATACTAGCGGCACCCCCACTAGCTTACAACCATGTTTTCATGTGTTCATGAGTAATTTAACAGAATAAATGGGCTATATTCAGAATTTCTTTACCTAATATCAGCGATATCTTATCACTTCTCTTTTTTAATCTGCAGGAAATTAGACTTCATTAGTCTGGGTACTTGCCTCACAAAACTACGTATAATGAAACTATAATAGCTTCTGGGATCCACGATGGGTTCCTCCGCTTTCAGAAAAATACTATATTCAGCTTCAATTAAGTCTAGGCCTGCATAACTGACAACCACAACCAGTCAACTGGTGAATTGATGGGAAGATCAAACTGATAATTTGGCTCTCTAGATATATTTTTGAAAAAAAAATTAATTGATTTCTTTTAAAATGAGTTTTTTCAATCCACTGAGTTAACATTTTGTAGGTATCAGCTAGAATTTGGAATTGACTTCAATCAGAGGGGTCATGTGGAGGGTCAGTCTAATTCTATACACACGCAATAGGCACATATTATCAAATTAAATTATTTGATTAAAATTCTCCCATAAAACCACAGTATCTTATTAAACTGTTCTACCACTTACATATAGGGATTTGCCTTTGTGCAAAGAACATCCCTTGGGGGAACATGTTTTGATCCAAAACAAAATAACAATCTCTCTCCTTCTTTTCTCTCTCCCCCCACCTCTGTGCACGTGCTTGTGTATGCGCGCGCACACACACACACACACTCTCACACACATCTATGCATTTATTCAGCAACTAACATTTGGTGAAAGAAATGGTATACTCTTAAATTTCCACATGAATAAAATGAGAATCATGCAAGTAAACTGACCTATACACTGTCAAACAATAGCTAATCTGGGATTTAAAGCATTGATGTTATTAAGTCAAGTCATATGTTTGTTCATATTACATAAAAACATCAAACAAAATTAGAATTACATTGGAAAACGTGATATTAAACACAATGAAAACAATCTTTTAAAAATAGTGTAATAGTTTGAAGCTAATATTTTAAGATTAAGAGTCAAAGATTATTATTACTAAAAGAATACTTACCATTCTAAAGTGTCACTATTAAAGCATTTTTCCCTCTGAGAATAATTTAGTTTTATGAATATCCTAAACACTGTAAGAATCTCCACATGTTCCGTGATACATTTTAACTTCAGTATCAAATGGAAATCAATTAAGGCTCAATAAATTTAGCTTTTATCTGAGGTCAGAATGGGCCCCAGGGAGTCATCCAAATCCTACATAGTGTTGACATCTAATTTATATGTGCAGACAGAAGTAAAGATTTGGGTACTTGAGGATTTGTCAATTTATGCTGCTTTTTCCAATCTTATTTCTATTCACTAAATCTATAATTCGTTGGTATTGTTTTTTCTTAATAATGCATATTTGTGTTCTGAAGAAACAAAATACTTGACATTAGATAAAGAATTGATGATACGTAAATAATGACTATTAGCCCAATAAAGACATGCTGTCAGCAGAATATCTTCCATCTCTTTCTAACTTAATTGGGAATGCAATGCAGTGTGTACATTATGTTGCTCCAATTAATTCAAATCATTCCTAATTGGGATGTCTTAAATAACTCCCTCCTGGGTCTAGAGAGGAAATTGAATCAAGCATTAAATCAGGAAGTCATCTTTATCTTTGAATATATTGTTATTCATAATCAAATATGCTGATATTGATGTTGCCAAAGATTAGAAAAAAAATCTTTTTTAGTACTTTGTAATTAAGGAAGTACTAGTTAGTTAAAATCATGGTTAACTGACAGTGGTAAAAACCAATGAACTATTAAATGTATATTGATTACTGTGGGCAAATGGAATTGCTTACTTGAAGTATTTAGGATACAGAACTAATGATGAAAATACAAACCTAGAGACAACAGGAGCTGATTTAATAACCACATGAGTAAAAATAGATCTCATTACTGTGAATGATGTTGTAGAAATAGCGATATGGAGGAGACAGTATTCAGGGCAAAATACATAATGAGAAAGGAAGTTCAATGTTGAAATAGTAATAATAATTCTATGAAGAAAAAAAGCAATGCCTTCCCAGAGGGAACCACAGTGGGAGAAAAAGAAATAAAGAAGAATGCATAGTCTATAATGGAAAGCATTCCCAGTCTAATACTCACAGCACACCTGGGAAATTAAATTGCCTTCTAGGTACTATATTTTCAAAAGGTATTGAGGAAGATAAAGGCTCCAGAACTGATGCCATAAAATAGACAGGTAAAGGACCTGTAATTATTTAGTGTAAAACAGAAAATTGGGGGGAGATGGTCACTTTTAAATATTTAAAAATTTGTAATTTGGAAGAATTTCACTTAAATTTTTCTTTCCTGGAGTTCAGTTATGAAATAATGCATAGACATTAAATGGAGGCAAATTTAGCTCAATGTAAAGATATCATTTTTACCATTAGTAAAACTATCCCAAACAAATTCATGTAAAAGTTTAATGATGCAGTATGTTATAAACATTTAAGATGAAACTAAATAATTTCTTTTATCCCTACTGATTTCCCCCCATACTATCTTACGTCTTGAGAACTTTACCTGCTGAAAGAAAGGTTTTTGGGAATCCTGAGCCAGCTTGGAGAAATTTAAACAGAGATGGCACAGAATGGCCATTGTTTCAGCCTAGCCCTTAAACTCCAGGGATATGCTAAGATTACTCGAGCATGTTTGAGTAAGGAAGAAGGGAAGTAAGCTGAGGCAGAGTACATACTTCAACCAAATATGTTTATGAGCACAGCTTCAACCATGGCTTCTGTCAGTTCCATTTTGACTGTTGCAAGTCACTTCACCTCTCTGAGCTCTATTTCCTAAATACCAGATGATGATGGTATTAACTGATGTCAAGACTATTTCAGATGACTTGGGTAGTATCAGATAAGATATTGGTTGATAGGTAAGAAAGTTACCAAATGTGACTCTGAGTTTACACATCTGAGGGTATGCACAGGCTTGCTGGCTCTTCACTAGAACTATGTTATTTTCTACCTATGCACACAGATGTCTCTATTTCTCAGCATCCATGTGGCCTGAGACTGAGTTCTATAGAAGAGAAAGATGGCATGTGCCACCCTCAGGTCTGGCCCATAGATCCTTCCCACACAATCCTCTTTGTTTTTTTTTTTTTTTTTTTTTTTTTTTTTTTTCCCCCCATTCTGGCTAGATAGGATGGACCCCTGGGGAAATTTGGAAATCAGGTGTCAAAGATTGAGCCTCAGGATGAAAAGAGTCATTTAAAGGAGAATAGCAACATTCATTTGTGGATTTATGTGAGCCAGAAATAAAGTACAAATGTATTAATTCACTGATGTCTTGGAGTTGCTGTAGATGTTATCCTAACTAATATGGAAATGAGTTAGAATGCGATATTGCCAGCCAAAACCTAAAAATGATAATATTGACCTACTCACTGAGGTGCAGATTACAAAGAAGTTGATGTTGGAGGATGAAAGATGGAGACCTATGTTATGTGACAAAATATTTAGCAAGTAGGTTGCCTTTGATGACTTTTAAATTGGACCATCTTCATGCTAAGGTCTCAGCACTGAATACAGAGTTAGGAAGAGATGTGCATATCACACCATTTCATAAAATTTCTATTATACAAATACAATAGAAGTTAATAACCTCTACAGCAGAGATAGTACTAGCATTAATAGGATGTGATGGATTTTGCTTATTAATCAGATTTGTTTTTAATATAATTTATTTAATTATGTGTTTATTTTAAAATAATGACTGTGACTAACAATTGGCTCACACAATTACTGAAAATTAACTAGTCAATTTTTGTGATCTAATGTGAATCAGCTCAAGCACATAACTACATTTTCAACTTCATAAGAATAAGAAAAGAATTTTATCTGTTGTAAACCACTGGTGTTTTGGAGTTTACTGTGACCACAAGTAGCACTGAGCTAATGAATGCACGGGCTACATTCTTCATTCAGAAGGGGCATGTAATTTCAACTTGTTCGCTGCTCCACTTGGTGATAGGGAGTCCCTGCTTATATCTTTAATCTCTGAAATCTAAGAATCTTGTCTGTAGGTGGCATTTCTCCAGGCTCCAATAGAAACTTTCTTGTCCAAGTGTGTTGAAGGTGGAAGTGTGATTGTGAAAATCCAAGTTTAGTAGCAAAATTGACATCTAGTAATGTAGACTTAGATGCTTTTTCATTATCACAAGGCAACAGGACCATAATGCTTAAATTCTGTGACTGCTGTTCACATAGATAAGTCAGGGGCTGCTGTAGTAATCTCAGAGCAACTAGCAAACAGAGAAAGAATGTTAGTTAATGTTAGTTTACACACCAGACATATGTCCCTGAAAGATTCATGTCTAGTAGTAGGTGTACTATGACACTGAACAATTCACCTTGATATAATCGTTGAGAATTTCTGTAACATTAAATTCTGAGGTTAAATCAAATAATTTTCATGTTAAAAGTTATCACTGTGGCCCTGGCCCTTTAGGTACTGACTGAACCCACTTATTAATATATGGGACTCACAACCAGCCAGGTCATAAAACTAAGCTATACATAAGAGTAAAAATTCTAGGTAATTCTCTTTGCCTTATTTTCCCCTTGTCTCTGTCTCCCTTCCGTTTTGAAAATCATTATCTGATTATCCTTCACCTCCCAAAGTAGGATAATATTTCCCATAGCATTTCTTATCCCACCCAACTCCCATTACTGTTTAATCATCCATTGGAAGAGGAGAAGTGGATGGCCTAAAGACTTGCTCCTATCTTCTGTGTGCTCTCCACAGGAGTTGTGCCTGGTACTGCTGTCATTGGAAGCTCACACTTTTCTCACTATATCAAGTAAAAGACTGCTCCTGTTGGCATTTTCTCCGGTGAATTCTGATGTGGTGTTCCTAGTGATATTCCCGTTCTCTCTTCAGCTTGCTATTTCAGCGTTTCCAGAATCAATATGCATGTCTTGGAAGTTTCTCCTACTTTCTGGTAGATGTCTAGTAATTTAATATGCAGATCCTCACTACCAAAGTCTTGTAAGCATGTGGCTGCTCACTAAGACATTGATCATGCCTTGGATAACCTTGCAGGGCAATGTTCTCAATGCTCCTCTTAACCCTTCTCATAGAGATGTCCATTCTTAAAATAATCCTGAATTTTTTTCAAACCTACTTTAAAATACTTTTTAGATAGCCATCTAAACTTCTCAAAAAATCTGTAGTTTTAGTACTACATCATATTTAGCCTAAACTTTAAAAATTACACAGTTGCCTCTCCCAGAGAATTTACTTTCTTTGGGGTGTTCGTGCAGAGAGCTGAGCACATGGTTAAACTTTTAAATTGTCTAATCAAATCTGGCTTGGTTGTCTCTTCAAGTTTGAGAAAGACCACCCCATTCCAAGGATTTTTTTAAAAAATTCTGGTTTCTATAAATAGGTGCTGATTTTCTCTTCAACATTTGCCAAAAACCACTTCCCAAGGAAATTCCAACTTATCTAATTGTAGGCATACTATACTGGGTAAATCTTAATTCTGTGTTTTATATAGAATATGTCTTCTCTACGGAGCTTCTGTGCCACTAGGATTTTTTTTTTTTTTTTTTTTTTTACAAAGTCTCTCTGACTTTATTCAAAATTTCTCAATTTGACTAGCAATTTGTCCATCATAGTGAGGGTGCTCTTTTGCAGCAGAAAGTACTAGGCCATGGGAAGACCATTCCAACAAGCATGAATGTTTACAATTATTGATTACTGAGGATCTTCTCCCTGTTCCCTCCATATAATATATGGACAGCCTATAAAACCGTGGGTGTAGACAGGGTAAATTCCTTACTTCCTGGAGACAACTGGGCATATATTCATATATGATTTGCCTTCGGATTGCAATGGTGTTATGCCACCTGCCTCTGGGTATATTCCAACAAAACTGATAAAAAAAAAAACCCATGGGTTTTCCTGAAGCCATTTTGGGGCCATTCTTCTTTCTCAAGAATGATTGTTTCCTTGTTACAGGACTGTTCTTTGGGTGACCTTGGACCAACCCAGTTCCCAGTTTTGCTTGTAGGTTTCAAGAATAACTAGAATGTTCTGGGAATGTAAAATCCTGAGGTAAGGAGGAAGTGGCTGGAATACTATAGGCTCTGTTGCAGCTCCCTTGTCTTCCCAAAACAGGGTAGCCTTCAACAATTTAGTCCAGTGGTTAGTGTGACCCTGAGGTGTATAACTTGGAGTAGGCTGCCACTGAGGCTCCCTCCACTGTGGTGTAATTGGGCATGCACAGCAGAGACTTGATCCAACCCCGGGTAGCTTTCCTGAGCTTTGGGAGACTGGCTTGTGGTGCATCCTAGGTTTCTGTTGTCCCTCATTGCCTATCTGTAAGTGATCAATCTGCTTCCTGTAACTTGTGCTGCATGTGAGTGTTCTGTTTCACTGGACTCAGACAAATTGGCCATCAGCGCACCGGGAACCTGCTTCACATTTGTCAGCATCAGCGTTTCGAAAGCGTTTCTCTACTAATTTGTTTCTCAAAAACTTTTATCTCCCAAAGACCAATCATTCTCCCTATCTCTTATCATTTTCTGGTCAGCCAGATCATTCGGATTCCTCAAATCAGATTCTTGTGTTCTCCATTAAAACTTTCAGAATACGAAGCATTGAAATGGTAGCGGGTCAAGCTGAGGAGTTTACTCCTATTTAATTGAATTCTGGTGTTTATTTGAAATAGGTTTAGCTCAGTGATTGAAAATCAAGCTTTATTTAAAATATCCCTTTTTGTTTAATGCTGCAGGATTGCATTTTCAATGTTGGAGACAGGTTTAGAGAGAAGAAGAACCATGTCTAATGGGTATTAAAATGCAATTTCACAGACATTCTTGAAACAGTTCCTCTAATAATATTACTTCGCACTTAACTAATTTATTTGTTTAATGTGAAGTTAGCAAGAAATCTAAAATCAGAAAAATAAAAATAAATATGGGCCATTTCCATAAAACAAATACATACAGGCACACAAAATTGGCTTGCATTTTTTTATACAAGCAGATTTTTATCAACATATTATTGCCACACAAAGACAATCAGGGTTGTTTTTTAATACATTATTTTGAAAGGTAGGTCAGCATCACATTTCCTGCAAGAATTTGTTTTATTAAGTCAGTGATTGTAAGAGGAATTAAACCATAAGGGACTACTTCCTATATATAGGTCACATATTCATTTACTAACCCTTTCTGACAGTGGGGAACTTAAACAAATAATTTAGATACTTTTACACAAGGAAAGTAGTCAAACAGAAACACAGGGAGATAAATATACTCTAGAATTCCAACTGCAAATGGAAATAAAATATTTCCATGAGTCGTAAGTAAAATCTTCTCAATACTAGCCAGTAGGTTATTGAAATTGCTACATTACTTTGAGTCAGGGAAATACTAGGATGATGCCTACAATTGGAAAATAATAGAACCTTTTTTTTCTTCTCTAATGATATTAATTTCCTACACCAGAACATGAATAGAATGATATTCTTAACAAATGAATAAAAGAACTATACTCATTCTCACTTCAGCTAATATGTTCTATGGTGCAAACAGTGGGGAGGTGATAAATCAGGCCACTTATACTACGAGTCCAGTGAAAGAATTGTTTTCTAACTTCAGCCGTGTTCCCAAGTGGCCAGGATCATGGATAAGAAATGGATGTTTTATAGTACACAAGGCTCAAACAGGGAACAATTTTACTTTCATTATCCAGATTCTGTACATATTCATCGTTAGCCTCGACTTCTACAGATCACATTTTGAAGAATTTCATTGGCCCTCTAATTCACCTTTCTGTTTACATGAGAACTTTTTTTTTCTCAGCATTACTAACAGAGTGTTATTGTATCTCATATTGAAGATTATTAACTGCACAAGGTAATATATTTAATTACAAGAAAATATTAAAGAAATAAAACTTTGGTATGATGTTGAGCTAAAATTCATCAACATGTCTACATTTCTCATAACATTGACTACCCACTATTCCAGTTTTTCTAAGTTCCTTTATAGCTCCGACACCCTAAAATAAACATTTTTAGAAATGATCTCCTTAGCAGAGAGAATACAGGCTCTATTGTTTTCATAAACCAAGATAATGTATTTTCACAATTGTACCCAAGATCTTTGTTTGCTCTTTTAAACACATCACATTGTTTGTAGGTATTGCTCTTGTGGTCTTCTAAAATCTCTAGGCCTTTTTAAAGCAGTTTTTCTTTTCTAGGTCTTCTTTTACTATATGTATTAGTCCATTCTCACACTGCTGTAAAGAACTATTTGAGACTAGGTAATTTATAAAGAAAAGAGGTTTAATTGGCTCACAGTTCCACAGGCTGTACAGGAAGGATGGCTGGGGAGGCCTCAGGAAACTCACAATCATGTCACAAGGCAAAGGGGAAGCCTGCACGTCTTACATGGCTGGAGCAGGAGGAAGAGAGAGTAAAGAGGGAAGTGCTACACACTTCTAAACACCAGATCTTGTGAGAACTCACTCACTGTCATGAGAACAGCCAAGGGAATGTCTGCTCCCATGATCTAAGCACCTCCCACTAGGCCTCCTCCTCCAACATTGAGGATTGCAATTCGACATGAGATTTGGGTGAAGACACATCGCGAAACCATATCACCATACTTAGAAATGTATCATTGATTATGCATGTTATACTTTTCAATTACAGTTTTAATGAAGAGGTCACACAGACTTCTGTTTTTCATATGTACTATGTTTACCATCTGTTAAAGTTGGGTGTCACTTGACTTTTTGATAATTATTCTTTGTATGTCTTCCTCCAAAAGACACAACAATATCCAATTTATTTAATCTGCAAGTTTTGTTCCACTGATTAAGAAGCAACCTAATTGTCCTATAATCTAAGCTGAATTTCAGTCTAAACAGAGACTGTAACAGATTATTAAAGGGGAAATAAATTTAGAGACCATTTAATCAAATACTATCTTAGAAGTTTAGAGAAAATGAGTCTCAAATAAATGAAATGCCTTTCTTAATATGATTAAGCATTTATTGAAAGTGAGCTACAACATATTTATTTGTAGTGCTCTCCATATCAGGGAATAATTTCCCATATTTATAAACCAGGTTTGTGAACTATAGTAATTAATTGTGGTTATTAAATTCAACTAACTTTTCTAGACTATAGGCTGCAGCTAATCAAATTTCTATTACTATCAAAATCTCTTTGAAAGAAGAAATGATGCAAATATTTTATTTCACCTGCTAATTATAATGTTTGTTAATGAAATAAATGCATTATTTCCTCATGTTAGGAGGGAGTTCAAGAATATCAGTTATAATTTTTTTTTTTAGTACTTGGAAATAAATACATGAACTCTGGGGGCTGTCTCAATCTCAGAACATTCTGAACTTAGAAACGGTGGTTGGAAAAATTGTTTTGTTAAAGTTGAAAGAAGAAGCAAAGAAAGTTCATGATTTATTGATCTGCTTTTCTTGCTAGCTTGAAATAAGAGAATTGGTACCAATTCTGTATGTATATATTGATTATTATATAAAAGGACCTGTAAGAGGGGCAGTTGAATACTGTTGAAAGTGGCTAAAAATGTTTCCGGACAAACCTTATGAGATTTTTATGGTGTCAATTTTATTTGAACACTACACTCTTGTTTTCGTTATTTTTCAAAGAAAAGGGAAAGCTAATTTAAGTCAGATACAGTTCTTTTTACTGTGAATTGAAAAGGATCAATGATCTTAATGGGTTGATGGTAAGCCCCAAATTGAAAACTACGATATCTGATTCACATTTCATAACTAGTATCTAATTCTCATAAATTCTTAACGTTAATGAAATTAAATATTTAATGAATGATGTTCCACTGAAAAAAATGTAGAACCACCATGCCCATACTTCCTTCATTTGAATCTTTCTTTGCATTGCTTTAAATCTAAGTCTTACAGACATTATTAAGTCAATATCTTCAGGGGGTATATAAAATTATCATTATCTTATTTTATAAATGATTAAAACCATGGTGGTTATTTTTAGGAACTATTATAAGGAAACATTCCCAACTAGGAGAATAGAAATAAAATGCAGGTTTCCATCCGCATTTTCCATTTTTAAAATCTCTTGATACATTTACAGATTTAAAAAGCATAAAAGTATATGAGGTACAGTTGAGTGGTCAGAAGATCATAGTGATATATAAAATAAATATGATCTGAATAACTACAAATACAGAAAAGTACAGTTTGGAATTATTCCCTCAAACACTAAAGTGACATTCTTATTGATGATGCAATTTTATTTTGGTAAAATTTCAAACAACCAATTATGCTCTTTTAAAAATTTACTTTATAGTTGTTTTCTGGAAAATTTAAATTAAAACCAGACAAATTATTTTGTTTATAAGTAAAAGACAATTTAGTTCTTGGTTCAAATAATGCAGAGCCTCCTCACTCGACTTTGCATGAATAACTGACAAGAGTTCAAAAGAGTTCAAAAGGTCTTGTAGGGGCTAAAAGGTTTTTCTTCATGTTATATGCATATGTACTGCAGGACCTCTGCTACCCCAGCTATCTCCCAATGAAATGTGTGTGGTTGCTCCCAACACACTTTTACAACCAAAAAATCTATATACCTTTCTAAAGCATCACTCGATGTGACTCCACTCCTCATAAAAACATTGGTTATATGGTATGCTATAGATTAGATACAATATGGTATATGAGTAAACACACAGAGGTAGTCACAACCGTGTTATTATTAGGAATAGAACTGAGACCTTAAAGTAGAATCGAAAGAGAGGAAACTTTCAAT
The DNA here is from genome assembly GCF_003255815.1 of Theropithecus gelada. Classification (NCBI taxonomy): domain Eukaryota; kingdom Metazoa; phylum Chordata; class Mammalia; order Primates; family Cercopithecidae; genus Theropithecus; species Theropithecus gelada. The sequence continues at coordinate 165,649,584 of NC_037671.1, forward strand.
ATAAGAAAAACTGAATACCCCAGAATGTAATACGCTCCTGGTCTGCAGGCAAGTGAAGCAAAAATGAATCACTTAGTAATAACTTGCAAAAGGCAACTCTTCTAGTGATTAATTAATTGAATGGCCACATTTCCAAGAACAAAGTATTATAGTAGAATTTTTCCACCTGAGAATTTTTGAGTTATGAATCCATAAATATTTCTATATCGATTTATCTTTTTCTGACATCACCCAGTTGTCATTTTATTGGTTAATAAAAATTTCTTGTATATTTTGTATTGTGGACGTTGTTCATGTCACAAGATCAAAAATTTTATCAATGGTAGGATATCTTTCATATCCACAATGTTTTATTCCCCCCTTGTTTCTCTTAATGTTTAGATTTAGAAATATCTTAACAAATTTATGATTTGCAAATACGCACACACTTGAGGATTATTGATGTAGACTAGTTTAAGAGGAATTCTTGAATTTAACTGTAAATTGATTGTAAGATCACTAACATTTCAACTAAATTTCTCATCTATTATAATTTCTTCCTTGCAGTGTTCTTCGTAATTATTTATATGCAGTTGTCTAATATCTTCTTTTGGAATGATGATTGAGGAGTGTGGCTATGTCTAATTTACTGAATAATCGTATTTCCTAAAATGTGTAGCTCCTTGTCATAGCACTCATGAATGCTCAATGAATCGTCTTGCTTGACTCATTAAACTTGATCCTGAAGCAGATTTGGCAGAGACTATGTCTATGTCTTTCTGTTAAGAAAATAACCAGCCAGGTCTGGCAAGCTGTGCAGGGAAGGGAGGAACAAATGACACTTCAAGTTGAATGACTGTCATCATACATAAAACTGGCCAGCCTATTGCTCTTTTTTCTTTCATTTTCCCACTAGTTGTGTGGTTGCCACGTCTCTGGACTGCTCAATGAACCATTTAAATAAATTGACTGGTTAATTTCAGCAAGTATCTGATTGATTCAAATCTTTTTATTTACTTTTTATCCCACAAAACTTAAAGGATGCTGGAACTGATCACGTCATCAGATAAACTTAGCCAGACCTACATCTAGCTTGGGTCTTTGATGTCAGATCACTGAGAAACAAAAAGAAAAATTAAAGGAACCAGGGACCCTAAAAGAATGGTCGGTGATACCTTTCCCTTTTTCTTTCTGCTGGTTCCTCCTTCTTTTTCCTATATTCCATCAATACTCTTTTTTCTCTCCTCCTGTTGCTTCAGCATACTGAAAGATGGTAAGCTATGCATAAAATGGAGGAAAAGCAGATGCGCTATTGTGAGCCCCTGCCAGTGATGCTGGATGAGACACACAGCAAGGCCCGGAGCGGTGGCTCAGGCCTGTAATCCCAGCACTTTGAGAGGCCGAGGTGGGCGAATCACAAGGTCTGGAGATTGAGACCATCCTGGCTAACACGATGACACCCCATCTCTACTAAAAATACAAAAAATTAGCCAGGCGTGGCGGCGGATGCCTTTAGTCCCAGCTACTCAGGAGGCTGAGGCAGGAGAATGGTGTGAACCTGGGAGGCGGAGCTTTCGGTGAGCCGAGATCGCGCCACTGCACTCCAGTCTGGGTGACAGAGAGAGACTCCGTCTCAAAAAACAAAAATAAATACATAAATAAAAATTTTAAAAAAAGAAGAGACCCAGAGCAAGGGCGAATTATGGAAAGCTTATGTCAGAAGATAGCTATGGCATTGTGTGTAACTGACCATTTGCCTGCCCATAAAGCACCGCAGAGACACTTAAGTAGGATTGGGTTATTTTATTCCTAAGCGTTGTCAAAATCACTTTTTCTCCTCATGAGAGTCTAGCAACTGAGGAAGTAAACAAGTATTTACTGAACTATTAAGATTATAATGATTCTTCTCCTGAAAAACATTAAAGAAGAAAAAAATGTTTTGTGCCAAAACAGAAAGGAGTCCAGGGAGGACAATGAAAAAAAGTTGTTTCCCTGTTTGCTTTTTTGTCTGTTTACGTGCCCAAATGAAGCAATTTCAATGTCTTTCTTAATGTGGAAAGGGTGATCAAATCCGTCTTATTTTAGTCACTTATTTCTCTTACCTGCCATTCCTGAAATTTTGCACATTATAATTATAAGTAAAAAACTGAAGTAACTATGAAACAAACTAGTCTTCAAAATATAGTTCTTAAACACACTTAAGTCAAGAAACTGAAAGGTGAATGGTCTGACAGACATTTTTATAATCTCATTTTTTTAATGAAGAAGTGAAAAAAACAATCTTTGAAAAACAGAACAATATAATTTTAATTCATTTTGAGTTAATGGCTGAAGACCAGAGGCAAAGTAAACCAAACAGGAAGAGAAAATAGTACATATGGGTAATATGACTTGGATAATGCTACTAAGGAACCATAACTTTTGACTTTAATAACTTTAATATGATTCAATTTTCAATTTTAACATTATAATGACTCACATTCCTAATTATTACTTTTTTCTGCATATCACGTTCTTTCTTCTTGGGATTGTTGCTAGCACTATTTCCTGGTTAGCACATTTATTTTATTTTGTCTCTTTTAAAAACATGCAATCAACATTTCAGTATAATAATTTCCCAGCTGTATTTTGCATTCTTTGCTCAGAAACGTTTTCAGAAAGAATGCTAAAACTCAACATTTCATGTGATAAAAATGTTTCAGGAATTGTATTTCCTCAATTTTTTCATATGCATGTATAATTTATTTTAAATAGACAACATTATCAAAATTCTAAGCATATTAAAGAGCATATCTTCTTCTCTATATATCAGTTTTCCTAAAATTTATAGATTCTTTGTAAAGAAAGATAAGCTTTTATTGCCTGTGGCATAAGAAATAATTATATGCATTATTTGAAACCAGAAACAATCATCAAATATCTTTAAAAATTTATCTGTGGCGTCTACTAACTAATGGTTCTCCATCAGATTTTCCTTTTCAAAAAATAGTTAAGGCAAAAGTGTTAAATGTGTTTTTATTTAAACAGCAGAAATGTCTATTACACCAAAATCTTACATAGGACCCCATTTATGAAAAAGATCCACGTAGACTTGAACTGAATGGGTCAGAGGGCTGTGTTCTGCTATATAATTTTCTACTTGCCTCTGCAGCAACTTGTGGAGATCCAAAATTAACCCAAAGTTTCACAAAATACTGTTGGAAAATCAGAGTCAGTTGCCAAACTTAAAAGCATTTTGCATTTCCTTGGCTTATAAACCAAGAAAAGGAGTTTTGCTTTCCATTCCTGCGCCTCAAACCACTCACCAACCCACTCAATCCATTGTAGGCTTCTACAACACTCTGTATTTATGTCTCACGCTCTTGACATATTTCAGATTTTACTCTTTATATGCTTCTTTCCAGCCAGTTTGGCCTCTCTATTAATTCACAGACTATAATTCTCCAGATTTTTATACTCTCATTTGCTAACATTATCTTGGGCAAATACTAAGTACTCAGGAAACATTTGCTAAATAATGACATGAAGAACCAACAGATAATCTATTAAATAAATATATAATTTAAGAAGAAATTAAATATGCACTGATCAGTAGAATAAAAGGTATAAAATGATGTTTAATAATACCAATTTGCCATTAATAATTTATCTGCATACTATCTAACCTTCTTGCACATCTGTAGCCTCAATAAAGAAGCTTCCCTCCTTATACCTAAACAAATCCCTTTACCTATTGCAATGTGGTATTTTTCTATGTTCTCAGCAATTTTTATTGCTATAGATTGTTCTTTCTTCTCTGTTTTCAACCTTTCCTCTGCCAATTATTTCCCTTCAGAAAGTAAAAATTCTCAAGCTGATACAAAATTAAGAAATATCTTCTTTTAACTCCATCACCACTTCATCTCCTACCATTCTCAGTTAAATATGTTAATAGTTCAGGAAGAATACAATCTACTCTGTGTTTCCACCAATGTTTCATTTATTCTTCAATCTACTGCCCATTATCACTATAATGTGTCACTTTTGCCAAGATAAAATGAATAATAACAAAAGTGATGATGATAATAACAACATGTTATGGTTTCCCATGTGCCAGGCATCGTTCTAATTAGTTACATGTTTTAATTTAATATTCCATAAGAACTGACTCTGAAATACATACAGCTTAACTAGATAATACAATTATTAGCGGTAGAGTCAGTATTTGTGTCCAGTCAGTAGGCTTCAAAACCCAAACTTTATAACTGCTAGACTACAGAGACTGTCACCAAAAGTTATTAAACAATTCTGGGACTTCTTTCCCAATCTAACATTATTGAATGAATATTTCTTCCTTCAAAAAATATTATATTTCCTAACTTTTGGTGAAATGTTCTCCTGATAACTTTTTTTCTTCCTCTTAATGCCTTTTCTCCCCAAACATTAAATGTGGGTATTTCTAAAAAAAATATCCTATGTTCTCTTTTCCTATTCCATATACTTTTTCCTGGAGGTCTAATTCCTTCCAGTGGCCTCAATTACTGTCTCTGCATTAATAACTCAATAATCTTTATCTCCTATTCATTTCTATTTACAAAACTAGTGATATATATCTAATAGCCCTTAAACATATATACTTTGGGCCGGGCGCGGTGGCTCACGCCTGTAATCCCAGCACTTTGGGAGGCCGAGGCGGGCGGATCACAAGGTCAGGAGATCGAGACCATGGTGAAACCCCGTCTCTACTAAAAATACAAAAAATTAGCCGGGCGCGGTGGCAGGTGCCTGTAGTCCCAGCTACTTGGGAGGCTGAGGCAGGAGAATGGCAGGAACCCGGGAGGCGGAGCTTGCAGTGGGCCGAGATCGCGCCACTGCACTCCAGCCAGGGGGACAGAGCAAGACTCTGTCTCAAAAAAAAAAAAAAAAAAAAAAAAAAAAAAAAAAAA